>NC_056746.1:588812271-589069771 GCF_019279795.1 Protopterus annectens
CTTATCTTCCAGCTCGTCTTCGGAGTTGGAGCCGAAAAAGGACTCATCGACTTCTAAATCTAGCAAGAATGTCACCTCCGCTCCTAAGCCTATGGAACTGGAGGTTATTGTTGTCAGTAGGACCCCAGCATCGGAGAGAATATCTCCCACTTTAAAATCTCCAATCTTGCAGTCAGAGACCTCATCTATTGCTTCCCGGTCCTCAAGACTATCTGATAAGGATGTGGATCGAGTGGTGTAGAGACTTTTGCAGTCACAAGTGTTAGCAAAAATTCTGTCAGGTTTGACCCTTAGAGCTTCAGAACCGACTCAGACCCAACCCATTTCTTCAGTTCCTCCGATTCGACCCGAAGTTTCGGAGCCGGAGTATTCGGAACCGATGATTGTGGAACCACCAGAGCCAACACCCCTGGGGCTTTCGGTTCCGATTACTCTGACCTCTTTGGTACCTACCTTAGAGTCTAGGAGCCGACACTCGCCGGTTGGGTCCGGAGAGGATAGTCGTACCAATCTTTCGGTGCCAACTCTACCTTTCGAGGGCTCAGTTCGGGTGAGTTCGGCACCTACCTCGAGCTCGGAGCCCACGGCTTCAGTGCCACAGAGACTGCCTGTTTCTACGGATCCAGGCGTCTCTTCGGATCAGAGCTGTGGGGCTTTCGATGCTATGAGGAGAGTGTTGTCCTCTTGGGCATCCATATCATCGGTACCAGCAGTCTCCTCCCCTAAAGTCCCTGTGTCTGCCTCTGCTTCACTGATCCCTCAAAAGCATAGAGGCCCAGAGTTTCAGGTCCCCCCATCGGGTGAGCCCTGCTCTTCCGGGACCCATCGGGTGAGCCCTGCTTTTCCGGGACCTCCCAGAAGCTCCCACTGAGGTGGTTCCCAGGAAGAGAATTTGCAAGAGGAAGCATCTGGATTCCCCACAGGAATCCATCACTTCAGATACTGACTTAGATGAGTCAGAAGGGTCTCCACAGTCCCCCTCTGACGATCTCTCTTTTGGTGATATCTTAGAAATACTAAAACAGAGGGGTGGTTGGAATCCGCTTAACCTTACTGATGATGAGTCAGTACTCCTGAAGGCTTTCGGGTCTCAACCCTCCACCTCTTGGGTGACTCCGCCTTTTGATAAGTTGATGGACCTTCTCTCTTGAAAGGTGTGGAAATCCCCGGATACCATAGAACCAGTCCCTCGGAGGCCTAATAAATTTATAACATCACCCCAGGACAAGGCTTTCCTTACCAAAGCAGTACCTGTTGATGCTATGGTGGTGGTGGCAGCCACCAGAAAGGAATTATCGGAGACCTCCACATCTGTTCATCCTCCTAATAGAGATTCTAGGATCATGGATAGATACGGAAAGCTTGTGTTTAGTTCAGCGGCCTTTACTCTTCGATCTCTGAACTACCTCACACATTTTACCAGACTACAGAGATCTCCTTAAGGAGTTGGGAGATGCTCTGCAGGACGTGGTAGCTACGGGGGTCTCAGACAAGGTAACCTCCCAGCTTGCTACCCTAAATTCTCTTATAAACTCTTCCATGCGGTCTGATTTCATATGCAGCTGATGGAACGAGTAGGGCAGCGTGTACAGGAATTGCTCTTAGGAAACAGTCCTGGATGCGCTTATGTTCCTTTGCGGAGTTCTACAAGTCATCCTTTGTAAACACCCCCTTTGATGGTTCATCACTTTTTGGACTGAAAGTGAAGGAAACGCTTACCAGGTGTGAGCAAGATGGAAAGACTTTGTCTGCCGTAGGAGTCTGTTTTTCTACCCCTACTAGATCTTATCCTAAAGGTCGGAATAGTGGGAAAATGTGGTTCTGCAAAGCCCAAGGAGCTTTCTTTGGCACATGTGTTGAAACCCCCTCTAGAGACAGAGGAGGGGGCAATAATGGGAGACGCCATCCATGGTGCAGAGGGGGCCTGCAAAATCAAGGTGACAGGGATCAGTTCTTTGGAAAGCCCTACCAGCGATCCTCAAAAGAGGGCCGTCTGTCCATCTCTGGAGGCAGTTGGGGGACGCTTATCTTTGTACCCAGACACCTGGCTAAAAATCACAAAAGGTCGTTGGGTACAAAGCATAATATCCGGAGTATACACCATTCCCTTTGCTTACCCCTCCACCCCCTGTCAAAAAAATCCCAGACGTTCCACCCAATCACAGGGAACAGGCAACCATAGAGATTACAAGGTTGCTAGAAAAAAAAGAGTCATCCAACCAGTCCCAGCAGATCAGAGAGGATCCGGAACTTACTCAAGGTTCTTTTTAGTTGCAAAGAAAATGGGACTGGAGACCAATTGAACAAATCTGTCAAAAAAAAACAAAGGTTTGGATGATCACGCTGCAGTCTATACTTCCTTTTCTAGGAAAAGATGATTGGATGTGCTCAGTAGATCTCCAGGATGCGTACTACCATATAAAGATGGCCAGACCATCCAGGGATCATCTGTGCTTTTGGCTGGGAGCCAGTCACTTTCAGTTTCGAGCTCTGCCCTACAGCCCCCAAAGTGTTCACCAAATACATGGCAGTAGTCACGGCTCACCTGAGACGGTTAGGATTCCAGGTGTTTCCATATTTAGATGACTGGCTGCTCACCACCACAACTAAGCATCAACTCATACAAGCAAAGGGAGACAACCTTAGATCTTTTCAGTCGATTGGGGATTACTGTAAACTGGGACAAATCTGCTTTACAGCCATCTAGAGTACCGTCTTTATAGGAGCAGCTCTCGATACAGTTTCCCTGACCATAAAACTTCCAATGGAAAGAATGATGAGCCTTTGACAACAAGTTCTGGACCTCATCCCCAAACAGAGAGCCCCAGTTTCAGTAGTGCTCAAATTACTAGGGACCATGGCTGCAGCCATCATTACCATTCCATGAGGCAGAATGCACATGCGGATACTGCAATGGCTGTTTTTTCACACAATGGTTTTATCAGGAACTTCCAACGTCTCACCACATTATAATAAAGTCATGCAAGAGGGATCTTCTTTGGTGGCTGACTTCTCCTGAAGTGACAATAGGACGTTGCTTTGTTCTACTAACCCTGGTTGCCACTGTGACCACGGACGCCTCCCTGATAGGGAGGGGGGGGGCATTTTCAGGGAAGGACAGCAAAAGGCACATGGGAGAATCACGAGGCTGATCAGCATATCAGTGTCCTAGAAATGAGAGCGGTACTTCTAGCGTTGCAGTCCTTTTCAAAACTTCCTACGTGTAAGGACTATTGCAGTACAGATGGACAACATGTTAGTGGTCTGGTACATAAACAGGGAGGAACCAGGTCATACCCCTTATGTCTAGAGGCCTTGAGAGTATGGCACTTGGCAATATCCACCCAGCGCTTTCTGATAGCAATGCACGTTTCGGCGAGGTCCAATGTGATAGCGGACAAGTTGAGCAGAGCAGTACTGTCTCCTCACGAGAAGAAGTAGCGGAAAGAATATTCTGCAGATGGGGCCAGCCTTGCTGCGACCTCTTTGTAACCCCCACCAACACCAAATGCAGAACTACTTTGCCCTGATCCCCAACTAGAGTGATGCCCCAAGGGATGCACTTGTACACAGTTGGCCCCGGGACTTCTTTATGCTTTCCCCCCCCCGTTTCCTCTGATACCCAAATTCCTACAGAAAGCCAGCACTCTGGGAAGGACCATTATTTTAATGGCCCCTTACTGGCCTCGTCAAATTTGCTTCCCCTTTCTGGAAGCCTTATCTACTGGAAGAACCATGGATTCTGGACCCAGTTTCATATCTGATGCATTCATCAGGGGTTCTTCATCCTGCAATTCATACCCTAAAGTTAACAACTTGGCTGCTCCAGTTCCATGAATAGCCAGGTTCCACAATTTATCACCTGCAGCACAGAACATCCTAATTTCTTCTCATGAATCTTCTACTAGGAAACTATACCTTAGCAAGTGGAAAAGATTTTCCATATGGGCGTCATAATAATGTTGACCAGCATATGGCTTCAATTTCTTCCATTCTAGAGTTTCTGACTAAACTGTTTCATGAAGGAGTGGCTGCGGCAACCCTTAGGGTTCAATTGGCAGCAATCTCTAATCTTCATATTGGTGATCAACAGACTCCCAGCATGTCACACAGGCTTTCTAAACCATTCCTTAAGGGTACTGTTCACTTGAGACCACCTATTAGAACCGCAGCTGCTCCATGGAATCTCAGTTTTGTACTCTCATGGATCCACCTTTTGAACCTGCATCATCCTGTGATTTGAAATACCTATCATGGAAGGCCATTTTCCTAGTAGCTATTACTTCCGCTCAAAGAATTTCGGAATACATGCCTTGTCCATCAAAGCCCCATACTTGATTTTTCAGAACGACAGAGTAACACAGAACAAATCCTTCATTCCTACCTCAGGTTTGTTCCGAAACAAATCTCAACCAGACTATAGAATTACATGTGTTTTTTCCCAAATATACAAACAAAATGGAACACACGTTGCACAAACTCGATGTCCATAGGCAACTTCGATTCTATTTAGACAGGACTAAGGACTTCAGAAAGTCTGATCAATTTTTTTGTCTCCTTTTCAGATTCAAAGAAGGGTACTTCAGTGGTAAAAGCTACGTTGTCTAAATGGTTGTCCGATTGTATTTCTTTCACATACAACTCTACGCACATGACACTAAATCATAAAGTCAAGGTTCACTCAACCAGGGCAGTTTCCACATCTTCAGCCTTTCTAACACGGCTACCTATAGATACCATTTGTGCAGCAACCACATGGTCCTCACCTCATACCTTTGTCACACATTACAAATTGGATAAGACCTACAGGGTCAGGGCCTCCTTTGGTTCTGTGGTTCTGAGGAATATACTTCCATGAGCCACCCAAGGAGATGGTGCTTGGGATGCTGACCCATCAGTGAGAATGAAGGCGAGGTAGAGCAACTTCACATAAAGAAGTTATGTACTTACCATAACTTTTCATGTGAGTTGTTCATCTCGCCTTCATTCTTACATCCCACCCACCAGCTCCCTATCTTTAGAGTCTTGAGGGCCGGGAAGTTCAAACAAATCTTAGTGATGCTTTGTCCTTATCTACGGTATTCTTATTTCAATGTCTATATACTTTAGTTATCAGTATGATTGGGAAAACAAGATCTGAGGGAAGCACTATTGCATCATGGGATAGGGAGTAGGCCACGAGCTGTTTGAAGACCTCGAACTTTAGCATCTGGCCGAGTCGGAGCCGAGGATCGGCTCCAAACCCACCAGTGAGATTGAAGGCAAGATAAACAACTCACATGGAACGTTATGGTGAGTACATAACTTATTTTTATCTTTCATCCACCAATTTTTTTAACCATTTGTCTTGGTTTGTGTCATGGTGGTAGCAAAAGCTGACCTTGGCATACAAAACTTCCCTGTTCCCAACAGTACTGCCAGCTTATCCTGTAGGATTCCCAGCTATTCCCGGCAGGCATATTGATGTACTGTCCCCAGCTTGTCCTGTGTCCATCCCATGGCCTCCTTCAAGTAGGCTATATCTGTTGCACCTCACACAGGCGGTATCCAAACCATCTCAACTGATTCCTCACAGCCAGGAAGAGGAGTGACTGTTCTTTGAGGTCCTCCCAATTTGCCAAGCTTTTCACTCCGCCAGTGATAATGAGTCCAGAAACCCTGCAAATGAGTCTCATTTCTTCTGTGCATATGTGTTATACCTTTGTATTTTTGTCACTAACCACACTTTGAGACCGTAGATGTTAGGGACTTAGATTGGTAAATTGAGAGCTTCATCCTATTACACTTCTTCCAATTTACCAATTAACGTGGTAAAGAAACAATAAATTTACCAGGAAAAAAAACATCACCACTGCAAGCTGTAGAGTCAGGCTGACTAAGTGCTTGTTACATCCAAATAAGTCCAAAACTGCTGTTCATAAAAGCAAGAAATATTTTATTGTAGAACACAATGAACTGAGTGCTTTCGCCCACCATAAACCTAGAGCATCATCAGAGTTAAAAAACAGCACATCACTCAATCCTTAAATAAGGAGAATCAAACACAGGTGACCCTTACCTAATGTAGCTGCTTAAAGACATACACCATATCATAAATTCATTCTGAGAAAAAAAATGCATATGAAAATTTACACTTTAAAACCTTGTATGTCACCAGGTATGGATACCTGATAATAAAAACATTGTGTTATATTAGCAGTGTCGACGCCACTATTTTAACTGTGCTTTTAGCTTCAGTATGCTGCTAACAGAACAGGCTTCATTAATACCAGGGCTAGCCATGGCATTCAGTCTTAGTTGCCATGACAGTTCTTTATATTCCAACATATTTTTTGCACCCCCCCACGATTATTCATTTGCACTCTATCTATAATAAAAAATACATTTTTTTTTTAAATTAGTGCATTTGGTGGAATGGACATGGAGAGCATTAGTGGTTTTCATATTTTTTTCTCTCTCGTGTATTCTGCCATACATTCCCTCAATTTTGTAGTAGTTTTCCCTGCATAGAATGCCATAGAAGAAATGCAGGAAGCTATATAAACAACATAATCTGTATTACAGTTACACTTGCCAGGACAACATAATGTTCTATTTTATCCAGGAATGACAATATATGGACCATGGTTAACAAATTTGCACATTCTACAACAACCACATTTAAACATTTTCGAATTTAGATTTGTGTGTGTGTGTGTGTGTGTGTGTGTGTGTGTGTGTGTGTGTGTGTGTGTGTGTGTGTGTGTGTGTGTGTGTGTGTGTGTGTGTGTGGACCTGTTCCCACTTTCAAACCAATTTTTCAGGCTTTTGCCCTTAGAATATGTTACAACGGGTCTGTCCCCAAGCTTCGAAACCAATTCTTGGGAACATGTTGAGAATGTGCAGATTGGTTAACGATTGTCCATATCTTTCAGTTTCAAACATCGTTCTCAAATGACTCCCATAAGGTCACCATATGGGCTGCCCTGACAAATTGACCTTTTACCATGGCCCATTTTTGTAAGAAGGGGTGACTACTACTATAGTGGAGGAAGCTATTGGAATATGTTTTTTTTTACAATATATTTCCGCTAGGAACCTATAATTTATATTGTCTTTCTTCAGTAAAATGTCCAAATAAGGAATTTCAGTATCACTAATAGTGTATGTGAACTAGGTTGTGTTACATAGTGCAAGAATAGTTCAACCTGATCCCTTGGTCCCTTCCACAAAATAAATATATCATCAAGGAAATTGATATATGTATGGCAGAAAGGAAAGAATGGTGAATCATTTAAAAATCACCTTTCCCATTCGAGCATCACTATTCTAGCGTAAAGGCCCCCACAACATGAACCCATTGCCAACCCTTGTGTCTGTAGGTAGTATTCCTTTTCAAAAAGGGTAAAGTTACTTTTAAGTACCATATCCAGGAGTTGTTCATACATATTAATTTTTTTGTTGTGGGAGATTCTTCAGATGTGGGTAATCACATAACCATTGGTCCCCTATTTCATGGGGAATAACTGTATACAAATCGACCACATCAGCTATTATCAGTAAAAATTCACTATCATATATTATATTATTAATTTTTCTTAAAAAATCCCAGGAATCGACACACAAATGGGGTTCTCTCAGATGCATCTTTAATTGCATGTCTAGGAATTTTGCCAGTGGGTGGACTATTGAACCACTGGCATTCACTATAGGTCGCATTGGGGGCTGATAAATGCTCTTATGTAATTTAGGTACCCTGAAATAACTGGGGTTTTGGGGAATTCTACTGACAAAAAGTGTAGTTCATTGATGGTTATTAAACAGTCAATAAAGAGGTCCCAAATAAATCCATTTATTTTTCTATAAGTGCTGAACTTCTGTTATAAGTGGGGGTATTCAGGATCAACCTCATTTTCTTGATGTAATCATCCTTGTTCATGATGACCACACCCCCTCCTTTATCAGATTTCATGGTTCTAATCCACACAAAATGCTTAAGAAATTCTAATTCATCTATTTCATCATTACTCAGATTGCACTTTTGTCTCCTATTATTGTTTGTACATGCCATTCTTATATCCAATTCACAAACCTCTTCAAAAATCTCTAAATGAATGGAGGGGGGTTGGTTAAAAGTACTAGAGACCCTAAAGGGGTCACGAACCTGCTCAATATTATGAAAAATGACATTAAAGTTAAGTTTCTTCACGTATTGTTTGAGGTCAATTAATGTCTGCACTAAATTCACAGATTTACTTGGAATAAAGGTAAAACCTTTAGCAAGTAGGTCACAAGCAGTAACATTCAATATTAAATTAGAAAAGTTATACACTTTAAAGTCCTTAGTACTGTTTCATTCAATAGACACAGGTGGTAGAAAAATACATTTCCATCTAACAGGCCACTATTTAAGTCCATCATGTGTTCATCCACGATCTCTTCCCTCTCCACGGCCCCCTGTTGTTCCCCCTGTTTGACCGGAAAGCTCCCCGTTGGTAACTGGGATACTGTTGATACCCCTGGTTGTTGTTCATGCCTTGTCGGTTCATGAGACGTTTGGAGCACCGCAATAGGGGATAATGTTCCTTGTCTAAAAAAATTGTCCTAAGAGGGCTCATAGTTAATGTCAACAATGGGGGACATTCGAATCCTTCCTGGGGTAGTTATTGGTCCTACTTGGATACCATTCTTGAGATTGGGGTGGTGGTGGGGAATGCTGTATTAGTACTGTACTTCCTCTCATCCATCATGAGTTTCTTTAATTTCCTATATTTTGTGCTACAAAATGTTCTGGCATAGTCAAAACCTATAATCACCAAACAATTGGTCTTGTATAATGGTTCTGTCCAAAGCACTAACTTCCATACTCAGCATCTCAGTCTGGGTTTCATTGTGCTTAATGACCGTGTCCATATACTCAAATCCAAATTTATCAAATAACTGGATTAAGGCTTTGTGAAACATTGAGTCAGAAATCAAGCCTGTGGAGTAACGCCACAAGCACAGACTCTTAGGAACAACTTGCAATCTTAAACACTCCTTAAAATAAGAATTGTCCATTTGCAGTTTCTTTATTGTGAGCAAAACACGATCAAGCTCATTTAGTTTGTCATTAAGCCTAGTATTGTTTGCTCTCAAATTCTGCTGGCTAAACTGAGAGCCATTTTTTAGCCAGTCAGATAGTAGAGGAATTTTATTCTGGTTAAATTCACGGTTATTTGATACATTTACAATGTTATTACTACTTACCTCATCCAATCTTAATTTTTGGTTGTGTTGTGAGATGTATAGCCAGATTAGTTTTGCCATGTTCGCTGCTATTAACATCCTCACTCAGATTATGGGTCAATGTGCAGGGAAAAGGGGTGTGTTGATAACTGGGATAAAGAAATCTGCTCCAAATGGTCAAGTCCAATGATTTAGTTGTTGTATAAGGACTGTGAGTTCACGCACAGATTCACTCGGTTGTTGAGGCACATTTGACTGCAGAGAGTTAGGATGTGAGGTATTCGGTTGAACCACCTCCATCTGCATGCTGCAAAAGTGACTGTAAACCAATCCAAACAGGAGCAAAATAAACCACAAAATCCAAAGTGAACCAAACGTAGGCAGGAAGTAGCAAATCCACACAGTTTATTTAGAGGAATAAGTGCTTTTGTCCCAAACAGTTAATTTATCAGGAACTTCATCAGAAACAGTATAGATTTATCCTACACCAAATTTATGCAAGTAAAAGATAACATAACCTGAATTGGAGCCCAAATGTATGGACACACCACCTAATATAAGTATATGAATATGCATATAAACACTACATTAGTGTCAAGAATTTAAGACTATATAAATAAAAAAACACTTAATTCATAGGTTCATAGGTAGGTACTAGGCTATCGGCCCTAGGGGCCTATACAAGCCTAGCCAAAAAGGTACCCTGGCTTTCGCCACCCAAAAAAATTATTTTCCTGTGCCCCTGTCAAGCAGAGCCACAGAGGTGATCCTCAAGGTCAATTTCCTATTTCCCATCCAATCATCAAGATTTTTTTTGAAGAGTGCTAATAAGAAGCTTTGATTGATATAGATAGGTAGTTTGTTCCAGGGCATGGGAAGTCTCTGGGACAGGAATCTGTTCCTCCAGCATGTTATGTTTATTGTGGTGACAAGGTTTAGGTCCCTAGAACGTGCAGCTCGAAGGGATTGGGATTTCTTTAAGTGGAGCATGTCCAACAGCTCTGGGTTTAACATAGCTTTGTATGTTAGGCAGAGATCGCCTCTGAGTAGGTGATATGCGACAGAGTAAAGCTGGAGTTTTTTGAGACTGTCTGCGTAGGGCATCTGTTTGAGGCCAGTAATCCTCTTTGTGAGGTATTTCTGCAGCCTTTCCAGTTGTTGTAGATGTCTTGTGAGGTACATACCAAAAGGGGTGTTGTACTCTATAATGGGTCTAATGAGTGATGAGTAGAGGGGAACAATGACCTCTTTTTTTCCTGGATGAGAAACCTTTTGTGATAAGGTGTGCTACTCAGAAGGATTTCCTGACTACTGTGGCAATGTGATTATCAAAGGAGAGACTACTGTCCACCTGTGTCCCAAGGTCTGTTATCACACTTTCAGTGTTAAGTAGACTACCACCTATGTGGTAGCTCATGGGTACAGAGTTTTTACCAAAGGGGATTGCAGTACACTTTTTGGCATTGAGCTTGTGGCCATGGCTTTGACACCAGGCATTTGTCTCAGTGAGGCCCATTTGTAGGATTTCCACATTGTTAGGAGTTTCAGTTATGGCTCCTAGTTTGCAGTCATCTGCGAACTTTGTTAGCCAAAGACCTTCTGTGTTAGCCTGTACTTCAGAAAAGTCGATAGCAAACAGGAGAGGATCCAGGACTGAACCATGTGCTACTCCACTTGTCTGAAGTTGGATTTGGAGTCTGCTACTTTCACAATGTGGGTTCTGTCAGTGAGCCAGTTGGCAACCCATCTTGTGACATATGGATTTCTACCTAGTTTAGTGAGTTTATCTATAATTTCAGAGTGGGGGTGGTGTCAAAAGCCTTGGCGAGATCTAGATAGGCAGTGTGAACCACCTTACCCTCGTCTACGGCTTTGGTGACTGCTTCAAAGAAGTCAGTCAGGTTTAGGAGACATGATCTGCCTTTTGAAAACCCAAACTGGGTGGGGTCCAGAGTTTGGAGATTACCAGTGTCTTTGTTTATAAGTTCCATGATGATACGTTCCATGGCCTTGCAGACCAGGCTTGTTAGGCTAATGGGGCAGTAGTTCCCGGGTCCGTGGTGGGCTTCTTCTTTATGGAGTGGGATAACCATCGCTGTGCGCCATTCCTTGGGCAGAAAGCCTGAGGTGAGGCTATGATTGAACATGGTGCTTAGGTGGGGTGCCAGTTCATTCTGTAGTTCATGTAAAATGGAGCCTGGGATGTTGTCAGGTCTCATGGATGCTGTGTTTTTGGCTTTGGAGAGAGTGATTTTTACCTGTGTAGCCGTGATTACAGGAACTTTGCATTCTTACAGTATAGAGATAGGCCCTTTAGGGGGTGGGGGTGGGGGGGTAAAGTTAGCACTGAAACTATCTGCCAGGATGTTGGCAATATCAGTTGGTCCTGTATATTTAGTGCTATTGTGCTGTAACTCAGAGCAGATCTGAGTGTTGCCATTGAGATTCTTGACATGGCTGTTGAATGCTGTGTGGTTGTCTTTAGAATCAGTGGCGATTTTGTTTTCATAACTAGGTTTGGGGGATTTTATAAGTGATCTCAGCTTCTTACTGAGGCTGACCAGGGAGTTCTTCCAGTCATGGGATTTTACTCTTTTTTTGCAGAAGTTTCTTTCTTCTGTTGTAGTTTATGGCAGGGGACCACCAGATTGGCTTCCTTCTTTTTGAAGGATAGCATCTTGATGTTCTTCGTGTTTCACTGTTGCAGTCATCACATTTGGGTTATCTGTTTGCAGTAGCCCTCAGTCGGCGTGATTATCAAAGTCTTGGGTTTTGCGTTGGTTACTGTCTCATCTTCCATGACATCAGGTAGTCAGGGGTATAAAGCATGCAGCAGACACCATTACATCAGTCTTTCTTGCCGTGCGGTGCCCGAAGCAGAAGCAGTTCGCAAGTGCTGGTCGGCCGACTCCGGAAATTTTCCTTTTCGAGTTTCAGATTCGAAGTCTTCAACTAAGCTAAGTACCCTGTTGGGGAATCTTTTTCTTGCTCTAATCTGATGTCAGTAAAAGTCACCAATTGTATTTTTTGTGGAAAGCAAATACCTCATAAAGATTTTCATTCATACTGCATTCCTTGCTTAGGCCCAAACCATGACATACCTTACTGTCGGTTTTGTGCCTTATTCAAACCTCGTACTATTCGTCGTCAGTTCATTTATGCATCCAAATATTTTACTACTCGGTTCAGTTATACAGAAATGGCTTCAATAAGCCCCCCGACTACCGACATTCTGAAAAAACGCAAAGATAAAGACAGAGACAGACCGCATATGTCCAAAGCTGCTGACAACACTTTTCCTAATCTAGACGCCAGTTCGCTGGTAGTCAGTGAGGCTCTTTCGCAGCCCCTAATACCCACTACTTCAGATTCAAAGGCCTCTGCTGAAACCCATTCAGAGTCCGGTATGCCACGAGATGCTTCTTCAACTGTGGAACCTGCAGATATCTCTACCTTGGATGGGTCCGGAGCCACTGTACAGGCACCCGCTTCTGAGGGTGTATTCAGGCCTACTGACTTGCATATTAAACCAACGTCATCTTCTTCTTCAAGGCCTAAAACTCGATCCATGCCTAGAAAACCAATGCCCAGACCGCATGGTCAGGCCCCTATGCCTAAAAAACAAATGATAAGAATGGCTGAAGACCTTATTACTCTGTTCAGAGGAAGCCACCCTTCCCCCTCTAAGAGACCTAGGACTGATTTTCCTTCTGATCAGGACTCTGAAATTTCTATTTTCTCTGAATTTGCCCTTATCTACCTATGAGGATTCTGATGCAGAGGACTCCATTCCCTCTTTTAGTGAAACCTTGCATTCTCTTATGGAGCATTTTCGCTGGGAAAGCCAGGATTACTCTGACTCCAAAAAGAGGCTTAGGGAATTCTTACTCCTGCCTCAACACAAGCCTTTAGCTATCCCCCCTGTACTGGACATTGTAGACGATGCCTTCTCAGAATCTAGCCTGGCCTTTGACTCTCTACCTCCTGCTCCCAGAAAACCTGATAGATATTTCAGGGTACCTGGCTCTCACAAGTTCCTTTTTAAAAATCCTACTGTGGGTCCTGAAACCATTTCACAGGGACCCAAGGGCATTAAGGCTACTACTGCCAAAAATCCTACCCCCTCTGATAGAGATTCCAGGGCACTGGATAGATGGGGTAAGAAGGTATACACTTCTTCAACCTTGGCCATTAGGGCCTTAAACTGCCAGTTTCATATGTTAGAGTATCAGCAGCATATTATTGGATTACTTAAATAGAAAATGATGTTGATTCCTGACTGTGCTGGAAATAACGATTTACAGGATTTAATGCATTCTGCTGAACAAGTTGGAAAGCATACTTTGAAATGTGGTTTTGATTCATTAAAGGCATCTTGCAGGGCTGCTGTCACTGGGTCTCTACTTAGAAGACATGCCTGGCTTAAGGAGCAATCTTTGTCAGATGATGTTAAAGCTAAATTACTGGATGCTCCCTTAAACCAAGACCGCCTGTTTGGCAACAAAGCAGAAGTACTTAAAAAGATGGAGAAAAAAGCTAAATCTATGCAAACTGTTAAAGATTTCCTGCAATTACAGCCTCCCAGATTTAGTAGGCATTATCCCTCTAAGAATTGGTCCTTTCCTGCCTCTTCCAGGCCTTCTCAGTCCAAACCCAGAGCCAGCAGAACACTCAGGCTTCAGTCCCAAGGTACTCACAGGCCTAAGCAGTGGGGGGGATCCCAATTCCAAAGCAAGGAGTAGTAAGACTCCCCCTATGGTAAACTGTCTCAGTGACTTAACTTTAAACCTTCCAAGCCCTTTAGGGGGAAAGATTGCCCTGCATGCAAAAAATTGGGAACTCATTACCCAGGACAAATGGGTTTTAAATATAGTTTCCCAAGGATACAGATTTCACTTCCACTCCTTACCAACCCCGAATGGTTTGCCAGACCTGCCCCCAAATCAGTGGGCAGAGGCTCAAAAGCAAGTTATCTCTCTTTTAAGCATCAGGGCTATTCAGCCTGTTCCAGAAGAAGAATGGGGACAAGGATGTTCATCGTGCATACAGCTGCAGTAATCACAGATGAGTTTTCCGCCGTCAGGCGGGTCCTCGGTCGGCTGAATTCCAAAGTCTAGGTCCGGCGTCGGTTGTTGTCGCTTTCTTTCCTGACATCAGTGCGACAGGGGTATATAAGACACAGCCGACGCCATATTCTTCAGTCTTTTTTTCCGCGCGGTGCCCGAAGCAGAAGCAGTTCGCAAGTGCCGGTCAGCCAGCTCCTGAAATTACGAATAATTGGAAACTGAAGTCTTCTTTAAAGCTAAGTACCCCGTTGGGGAAACTTTTCTTGCCTCAGACCGATGTCAGACAAAGTTAACAATTGTATTTCTTGTGGGAAGCAAATACCGCATAAGGATTTCCATTCCCTCTGCATACCTTGTTTAGGCCCAGACCACGACGTCTCGGCCTGTCGCTTTTGCTCTACTTTCAATAAACGCACTATTAAGCGTCGGGCGGAGTTCGCCCAGCACTTTTTTGGTAAAGCCTTTGATTATAAAATGTCGTTGGATACTCCCGACTACCGTTTTGTCCAAAAAATTCAAGGACAAATACCGACACGCGAGGCCCGCGGTCTCCACCGACACCACGCCAAAACCGGCTACACGTGGTCCGGTTCTCAGCGAGGCCCCTACGCAGCCCCTGACTACCAACGACACTTCTTTGGCGGTGTCCTCTGTAACCGAGACTGCAGATACCTCGGCCCATACCCAGACTACAACCACCGAAGCCACTGTGAGTGTTGAGCCTCCTAATGTGGATAGGTCTACTTCCACCCATGGTGTCTGTAGACCCTCATCTTCCTTCTCCATTAAGGCCTTTACTAAGTCCAAATCAGCCATGCATCCCAAGAGGCCTGTTGCACACGGCCCATCTCCAGGACCCATGCCTAAAAAGCAGATGCTAAAAATGGCTGAGGATTTAATTACTCTTATCAGGGGTTCCCAGCCCCCTCCAGACAAGAGACCCAGAGTGGAGGAAGCTTCTCCCTCTTCTGACCAGGATTCCATTTTTTCAGAACATTCTGATGAAGAGGAACACTCACTCCCTTTTGAAGATTCGGATGCTGAGCAGTCCATTCCTTCTGTATCCCACAGAGGATTTTTCTTTGGGGAAACCTTGCACACCTTGAGGGAACACTTCCATTGGGAAGGCCAAGACTTTTCTGATTCCAAGAAAAGACTTAGGGAATTTCTTTTGTTACCTCAGCACAGACCTCTGGCAATACCTCCTGTCTTGGACATACTTGATGATGTTTACTCGGTGGCTTGCCTAAATCCGGATTCCCTGCCTCCTGCCCCAGTCAAGCCTGATAGGTACTACAGAGTTCCTAACTCTCACCAATTTCTTTACAAAAGCCATAATGCTGACCCTGAAACCATTTCTCAAGGCCCCAAGGGAATGAAGGCCTCTACTGCTAAGAATCCACTACCTTCCGAAAGAGAGTCTAGATCCTTAGAAAGGTGGGGAAAAAAGGTATATACCTCGGCCACCCTAGCCATGAGGGCCTTAAATTGTCAGTTCCATATGCTTAAATATCAGCAGTTTCTGTTATCACAACTAAGAAATAAAATGTCTCAACCTGAACAACCAGATTTGAAGGAGTTGCAGGATATGATGCATAGTGCAGAACAAGTGGGTAAACACACCTTACAATGTGGCTGTGATGCCCTAGAGGCCTCAAGTAGAGCTGCTGTGACAGGATCAGTTATTCGTAGACATGCCTGGCTTAAGGAACAAACCTTGCCTGACCATGTTAAAGCTAAGCTACTAGATGCTCCTTTACAAAAGGATGTACTATTTGGTACTAATGCTGAGGAGATACTACGGAAAATGGAAGAAAAAGCTAAATCTACGCAAACTGTCAAAGCTTTTCTACAGGTTCAACCACCACGTTTTAGCAGAAATTGGCCTTCAAAGAACTGGTCCTTTCCAGCCACGGACAAACCACAAAGAGGTAGATACAGGCGCACAAGGGGCAGAGGACAACCTCAAGGATCATATAGAGGCAGACAATGGCAAACTCCAGCGCCAAGAGGTGGCGAGGACAGTGCACAGCAATACAGGAAACAAACCCAATGACTTCCCCCTTTTCATGCCAAACAAGTCTCAGCTGACAGCACCCTTGGGAGGAAAGCTGGCATTATTTACAAGAAATTGGCATATTATCACAACAGACAAATGGATCCTGGACATTATAAACAGAGGCTACAGATTTCATTTTCACACTCTTCCAAAAATGAGAGGCATGCCGAACCTGCCACACAATCAAAGGGCAGAGACTCAAATACAAATTTCAAAGCTTATGGCCATGAAAGCTATTCAAGAGGTACCTACTCACGAACAAGGTCAAGGGTTTTATTCCAGACTTTTTCTGGTACCAAGGAAAGGAACCGACTGGAGCCCCCTTTTGGACTTATCCATCCTAAACACATTTCTACTCGTACCAAAATTCAAGATGCTCACATTACAGCAGCTTCTTCCCATGTTGGGCAAGGAGTTTTGGCTGGTAACATTGGACCTCAAGGAGGCATACCTGCATGTCCCAATCAGACAAAGCTGCAGAAGATACCTCAGATTTCTTGCAGGTTCAATCCACTATCAATTCTCTGCATTGCCCTTTGGCTTATCTACTGCGCCCAGAGTATTCACGAAATGCCTGGCATCAGTAATTGCCTACTGCAGACTTCAAGGGATACAGATTTACCCTTATTTGGACGACTGCCTGATCCAAGCGGACAACAAGCACATACTTCTGGAACATCTGGCTTATGTAACACGGTTATTGAATTCTCTGGGATACACAGTCAACAAGGAAAAATCCAGGCTAACACCATCTCAGAAAATAACTTTCCTGGGTGCCAACTTGGACACAAACACCCAGATGGCCTATCTTACGCCAGAAAAACAAGGGCAACTAACTCATTACTTCAAAATACTAGCAAATTGTACCAGGCTCACTGCAAGGAAAATCCTGCAGGCTCTGGGCTTCATGGCATCTTGCATTTTTCTAATCCCATGTGCAAAGTTGCATATGAGGAAACTTCAATGGTACCTAAAAAACCTGTGGTCTCAACACAGCCACAGTTTGGAAACAATAATACCAATAATTCCATGTTTGCAAAAGGAATTTCTATGGTGGGCCCAAGCATGCCAAACAAACACAGGTCTTCCATTCTGCAAGCCTCAAGCAAATCAAGTCATCACAACAGATGCCTCAGACTACACCTGGGGGGCGCACATGACAGACAGGTGCATTCAGGGCAAATGGTCCCAAAAGGAAAAGCACCTTCACATCAATCAAAAAGAAATGCTAGCAGTGATAAATGCAATTACAATTTTCAAGGACCTCCTGCATCCAGGGCAATTATTGATAAGAACAGACAACACCACAGTAATGTGGTACATAAACAAACAAGGTGGAACACATTCATACCCCCTGTGCAGGCTAGCCATGTCACTTTTTGGAACTTGGCTGTGGAATGGCAAATCGATCTTCAAGCACAGTACTTGCCAGGATTGGAAAACACGCTGGCAGACAATCTAAGCAGAAATATGACAGATCCACACGAATGGAAGTTGCATCCTCAAGTGTTTACAAAGATAACCCAGGCGTGGGGAAGACCAGACATAGATCTCTTCGCCTCCCACAGGAATCATCAATTGAAAAAGTTCTGTTCAAGGACCTTTCATCCAAAGGCCTGGAGAGTGGACGCCCTTTCTTTCAGTTGGGCAGCATGGACAGTTTACACTTTCACACCTTTGCCTCTTCTGCCCAAGGTGCTCTTGAAAGCAAGAGCAGACAGACCGAAGATGATACTGATTGCTCCAGACTGGCAAGACAACACTGGTACCCACTCCTGAGGAGCCTAACACATACTCCTCCCTGGACCCTACCTCTAATGCCTCTTCTACTGACTCAGCACAGCTACAAAACTCTTCACAGTCAGCTGAAAACTCTAAATCTGGCTGCATGGAAAATTCCTTAACACCACAACAGACCCTACTCTCCAAAGAGGTGCAGGATGTCATTTTGGAGGCCAGAAGGCCATCTACTAGAAAGGCTTACTCCGCAAAATGGAAACGTTTTTGCGCTTGTAATGAGAAAAAAGGCCAGGATCCTAGAAAACTGAATTTGCCTCAGATATTACAGTATCTAGCTGAGCTTTTGAACAGTGGACTTTCATTCTCCTCCATCAAAATTCATGCCTCAGCCATTTCTGCAGAATACAACACTGATCCACCCTTATTCTCTCACCCACTTTTAAGACAGTTCCTCAGAGGAGCTAAGAATATAAGACCTCCAAGGAAACAACCAATACCAGCCTGGGATCTTAACTACATTCTAGAAAAATTTACATTACCTCCCTTTGAACCAGCTGCCTCAACAGATTTGCAATATTTGTCCTGGAAAACAGCTTTCCTGCTGGCCATTATCTCAGCTAGTAGGGTTTTGGAACTACAAGCCCTCATGGCTGTGCAGCCCTTTCTCATCTTCCATCAGGACAGGGTTTCCCTACGAACCAACCCGTCATTTATGCCTAAGGTAGTATCCAGGGTAGCTTTAAATCAGGCCATACACTTACCTACCTTTTACCCCAATCCTCAAAACAAAGGGGAAAGGCTGCTACATTCCTTAGACATCCGTAGACAGCTACGTTACTATTTGGACAGAACACAGCCCTTCAGGAAACCAGAACAACTTTTTGTGTCCTATGCTGTAGGAGCTCAAGGGAAGCCAATTTCCAAACAGACAATTTCAAAATGGATAGGCCATTGCATACGGTTTTTGTTACTCCTTTCATGGCAAACCTGTTCCTACAGACATCAGATCCCACTCCACAAGGGCCACAGCTACCTCTACAGCCTTCCTCAGAGGAGTTCCTACCAAAGATATTTTGGAGGCAGCCACTTGGAGTTCTGTGCATACCTTCACAAAACACTACCACCTGCCTTTATATTCCAAAACTAGAGCAGGCTTTGCCACTGCTGTGTTGCAGGGCATTCTAGCTGCTCCCAGTTCCACCTAGTGCCTATCACCCTGTGCGTAGCTTTGGGATTCTACCCATCTGTGATTACTGCAGCTGTGTATGCACGATGAACATAGTACAGTTTTGTACCTACCATAAATGTAGATGTTCAAGTGCTAATACAGCTGCAGTACAGGTTTCCCCTCCCTCCTTCCCCTCTTGGTAAAGGCCTAGTGGCTAACACCTCCTCATACAACCTGATTGGGTTATCCTTCTATGGTGTATTTGCTTGCAACTACTGATTTTTGATTATATTGCATTGCTTGACTATATATATATATATATATATATATATATATATATATATATATATATATATAATTTATGTATTGCCTTCCTTCTGGGGGCACCTGACATCTGGGGCAAGAAAGACTGAAGAATATGGCGTCGGCTGTGTCTTATATACCCCTGTCGCACTGATGTCAGGAAAGAAAGCGACAACAACTGACGCCGGACCTAGACTTTGGAATTCGGCCGACCGAGGACCCGCCTGACGGCAGAAAACCCATCTGTGATTACTCCAGCTGTATTAGCACTCGAACATCTACATTTATGGTAGGTACAAAACTGTACTTTTCTACTCAAGACTTTTCCTGGTACCCAGAAAAGACCATTCCTGGCATCCTATCCTGGACCTGTCTATCCTAAACACATTTTTGGTAATCCCAAAATTCAAGATGCTAACTCTTCATCTGCTGCTTCCCATGCTAGGCAAAGATGCCTGGTTGGCAACACTGGATTTTAAAGGAAGCCTACCTGCACATCCCAATAAGGGAATCTTGCAAAAGATACATATGCTTCAAAGCAGGCTACATGCACTATCAGTTCTCTGCACTGCCCTTTGGCTTATCTACTGCACCCAGGGTATTCACAAAGTTCCTAGCTCCAGTCATTGCATTTTGCAGGCAAAGAAATATTCAGATATACCCATACCTGGATGATTGTCTAATTCAGGCAGAAAGCCAGAACATGGTATTAAATCGTCTGGCATTTGTAAATAAATTGCTAATGTATCTGGGGTACACCATAAACAAAAATAAATCACATCTTGTACTCTGACAACAAATTGGATTCCTGGGAGCAAGCTTGAATACAACTTCCCAGATGGCCTACCTCATGCCAGAGAAACAAATTCAATTGACAGTCTACTGGCCACCAAAACCCAGCTATCTGCAAGGAAAATACTGCAAGCCTTGGGGTTCATGGCCTCTTGCATTCTACTAATTCCATATGCAAGACTGCATATGAGGAAGCTACAATGATATCTAAAAAGCCTATGGTGTCAACATTCTCAGGATCTAGAATCAGTGATTCCTGTCATACCTTGTCTACCAATAGAGTTCCTTTGGTGGGCAGAGGCCTGCTACCAAAACAAGGGACTGCCATTCACTCTACCCCTGCCGCCCAAACCCTAACAACAGAAGCATCAGACTATGCATGGGGGGCTCACTTGGCAGGACAGTGCATTCAAGGCAAATGGAACCCAAATCAAATGCACTTGCATATCAGTCAAAAATAAATGTTAGCTGTACAGAATGCTCTGACAGCCTTCAAGGACCACATTCTTCCAGGACAATTATTGGTAAAGACGGACAACACCACTGTTATGTGGTACATAAACAAGCAGAGGGTACCCACTCCTACACAGCCATGGCTCTGTGGAACACAGCCTTGAGCTACCAAGTACACCTACAGGCTCAATTCCTGCCAGGAAAGCTAAATACACTGGCAGACTACCTAAGCAGAAATCTCATGGATCCACACGAGTGGAAACTGGAACCAAAGATATTCAACATGTTGAGAAACAAATGGGGGAGCCCAGAGATAGACTTGTTTGCCTCTCCCCAGAACTACCAATTGGACAAATTCTGGGCAAGGACTCCCCACAAACAAGCTTGGAAAGTGGATGCCCTGTCCTTCACCTGGAAAAAAGTATCGGTTTATGCCTCTCCTCTCTAAGGTACTATTAAAGATCAAGCAGGACAAACCAAGGATAATACTGATTGCACCAGACTGGCCACGCCAACACTGGTACCCCCTCTTGCGCAGTGTGTCACTGCTGTCACCATGGCACCTGCCTCTGACCCCTGCCCTGCTGTCCCAGCAGGGGGGCCAGATTCTGCACACACAGCTTCAAACCCTGAACCTGGCAGCCTGACTAATTACCTGATCTCTCCATTACTATCCCTCAGTAAGTAAGTGATGGATGTCATCCTGGAGGCAAGGAGGCCTAGTACTAGAAAATCCTATGCTGAAAAATGGAAAAGATTCTGTTCCTGGAGATGAACTCGGGATGGGCACAACAGTGCCCAATTTACCCCCATATTCTTCAATACTTAACTGAGATGCTTCACAAGGGCCTTTCCTTTTCCTCCATCAAAATCCATGCCTCAGCCATTTCAGCTCATTACAATACAGCACCACCCCTCTTCTCTCATCCACTGCTGAAGCAATTTTTGCGAGGGGCCAAAAACTTAAGACCACCCAGGAGAGCCCCTACTCCAGCCTGGGACCTTAACTTTGTATTGGAAAAGCTCACTGTACCTCCCTTTGAGCCAGTTGCAAATGCAGAGTTGAAATTCCTTTCTTGGAAAACAGCCTTCCTTCTAGCCATCACTTCAGCTAGAAGGGTGTCTGAATTACAGGCCCTCATGGCAATGGAGCCTTTCATCATCTTTCATGCTGACAGGGTGTCCGTTAGGACCAATCCCTCCTCCATGCCCAAGGTGGTATCCATTGTGGCCCTTAATCAGTCCATTCATTTGCCAACCTTCTTTTCTAATCCACAGAACAAAGGGGAACGAATACTGCACTCCTTGGACTTGCACATACAACTTAGAATTTACTTAGGACTAAGCCACTCAGGAAATCCGAACAGCTGCTGGTTGCATTTGCTGCAGGGGCAGAAGGGGAAGGCCATTTCAAACCAAACCATTTGTAAGTGGATAGGCTATTGCATTCATTTCTGCTATAAGCATCATGGGAAACCTACCCAACAGGGGATAAGACCACATTCAACTAGGGCTGGATCTACCTCTACAGCCTTTCTCAGAGGTGCATCTACCAGGGACATCCTAGAAGCTGCTACCTGGAGTTCTGTACATAACTTCACCAAGCATTACCACTTGCCAATTTTTTTCTAAATCCAGAGCTGGCTTTGCCACTGCAGTCTTGCAGGGCCTTATAGCTGATCCTAATGCTATCTAATTGCCTCCTCCCATCCTTAGCTTTGGGAATCTACCCAAATGTGATGACTGCAACAGTGAATCATGAAGAACATAGTACAGTTGTGTACACTTACCATAAATGTAGATGTTCGAGTGTATTCACTGTTAAAGTCCTGATTATCCTCCTCCAGCCCACTGACTTCTATTGACTATATACCTCTATTCTTGTTTACTATGCTTAAAGCTTTTTGGTGTATTTGCTTTTTTGTTGGAGGTGTAACTTTGTATATAATTACTTCCCATTATGGGGGCACCTGACATCTGGGGCAAGAAAAACTGATGTAATGGCGTCGGCTGCATGCTTTGACTACCTGACGTCATGGACGATGAGACGGCAACCGACGCAGGACCCAAGACTTTGATAATCAGGTCGACTAAGAGCTACTGCAAGCAGATAACCCAAATGTGATGACTGCAACATTGAATACACTCGAACATCCACATTTATGGTAACTGTACACAACTGTACTGTTCTATTAGGGTAGCACGATCCATGCACTCGTCTAAGTGCTTATAAAGTGCATTTGTGTAGGATTCAGCAGTCATACCTCTATTGTCCGTCTGCATGGGTGTTGTGAAGTTTGCCACTTCTGCCTTAACAAGCGTGAAGTTGGCTTTGGAGACTTTTTTTATGGTGGTTTCCCTAATGGGGGGTGGGGTCGGGATGTGGATTTCTAGGCTGATTAGCTTGTGGTCGTATATGACCAACGAGGAATTGACCTCTGGTGTGGAACACCAGTCGCCCATGTTGATAATGACCAGGTCTAGGATATTGCTGCCTCTGGTGGGGGCGTGGATAAATTGAAACAAGGCGTTGTAACTTATGAATTCCAGAAAACGTTGAGCAAATGAGTTGGTACATGAGTAGTTTTCCCAGTTAGTAGTGTATTAGTTAGTAGTGGGTTAGTTAAAATCACCCATTGTTAAGGGGTTAGGTTGTACTCTAATATTTTCCAGTGTAGCAAGAAATGAGGAGTGGGAATCCTGGGGCATGGTGGGAGATCTGTAGCAAGTTACATTTTGGATTGCAGTCTTGCCCAGGGTTAGTTGCTCTTGGATAATCTTGGATGTATCATGCTAAGCAACTAACCTGGAGGTGTGGATATCCTTAATGAATATGGACACGCCTCCACCTTTAGTGTTTCGGTCCAGGTTAGGTGGCCAAAAGGTGTGGTATGAATTATAGCCTGGTAATGCAGGGGTGCTCTTTGGAGCCTTGAACCAGGTCTCTGTCACTGCATAGCTGTCGATGTTCTCCATTTTAAGGAGTGCCTCGAGTGAATGCATTTTGAGGTTTAGACTTCTAGCATTCAGTAGCATTACCCTCAGATTTTGTTTGCTTGTACCTGTTACGGTGGTGAGTTTGTCATTTGGACCTTGCCTAAAAAAGACACTATAGGGGTGGCATGAGCCTTAGCCAGTATCCGGAATCCCAAGGGCGACAGGTGCAGGCCATCTCTGGCAAAGCATAATGGTCTGTCAATCATGTCATCCCAGGCAGACAGATACTGGATCCCCTTAGAATGACACCAGAAGCTTAGCCAATTGTTGAAGTCAGTCATTTTCTCCTTGTACTGTGTTATCATTCTGGGTGATGGCAGGATGCTACTCAGGGCTAGGGTCATACCTCACTGGGCTACAAGATCAGAGAGCTCCACCATGTCTCTCCATTTAGTCCAGGGAGGTACATCTCAGGTCATTCACACCAACATGGACAATGACAGAGTCATATTTGTACTTGTTGTGGAGTGACCTGAGTGTGTGCGTTATGTGGCGGATCCTGGCACCCGACTGGCAGCTGACAGTAATGTTCTCCTTGTTTAGCCTGGTGAGTGGAACGTCTGTGTACCTGACTATAGAGTCACCTATGACTAGAATGTTGGGTACCTTGTTATGCCTTTATGGGCTGTGGTTGAGTGGCACACTGAGTTTGTGGGCTATGTGTCATTTGTGTTGTGTTGGGGGGGTGGAGCTTGCATGCGTTTCTGCTTTGAAGGTTTCTGCTGCTTGAGCAGATTCTTATTGAGAGCCTCCGTGAATGTAGGTGGATGTTTTATGTTGCTATGTGTGTGTTTTGGTGGTGTGTAGGTTTTGAGGGGTTGTGTGATGAGTGTGGTGTGGTGCAAGTGTTTACCTTCTCCTCTTGACTGTCTTGTCCAGTCTTGGGTGAAGAGAGCTTTGCTTCCAGTTTGGCTATATAAGTGCATCTCTCACAGGTTGTAGTGTTGGGTGGTAGGAGGGAGAGGGTTGTCTGTGTACATGAGGCAATTGCTGCACTGCCCCAAGATGCCCAGATTATATCCAGAGTACAGGATTGATTATTTACACCTCCACTTGCCTCATTGTGTTCAGTCCCAAAGTACACATGACAGTTGATGGATATTTCTTTTGCCTGTAGGAATAGCTTTGCCTTTACCTCTTTCCACATTTCTGGCTTATTCTACATTGCAACAATCAAAGAACAAAACCATGGTAGCTGAGAGGGATGTGGTTTCAGGCTTTTGCATCCTAGGGAGTGCAAAATACTGTTTCAGTAAGCCCATTTGGTTGGAGTCACAACTGGCACTTTGATCAGACTTGGATGTGACGGCCTGATAGAAACCTTTCCAGTCATTAGAATTCTTCTGTTTAGCAGAATAGGTATTTGCTTTGAATAAAAATATATCCCGTATTGCCTAATTCTGTTTTAACCAGTGCAGTCCTGAGCAGCTGAAGGGTAATTAATATTGATCTGATGCTATCTGTGTCATTATTGAGCACGTTTAGTTCTTGGATCTGACCTCTGTTCCGGACTGGCAAAAGGAGTGACATCTCCTGAGCTAGAGCGCCTCCCCTCCCGGGGCTCCTGTTACCCATAATCCTCAGATTT
Organism: Protopterus annectens; assembly: GCF_019279795.1. Taxonomy (NCBI): domain Eukaryota; kingdom Metazoa; phylum Chordata; order Ceratodontiformes; family Protopteridae; genus Protopterus; species Protopterus annectens. The sequence goes on from NC_056746.1 coordinate 588,837,645, forward strand.
CGTTTGCCATGATTAATGAACAGATGTGTTTCCTGCAGCTCGAACTTCATGGTTCGATAAGTGCCTTTTTGGGTATCCTTTTGAATTTTTTCTCTCTTATTCTTCTGTCTAACAAGTATAGATGTTAAGTTGGCCATCTTGCCTTCGTTCTTGCTGTTTGGGTTCGGAGCAGATCCTCGGCTCCGACTCGGACATCTTCTATAGCTCGAGAGCTGTTTACTGGCTCGAGGCTACCCCTTATACCAGCATGCCCAGCGTCAGCTACCCAGACCTCGTTTGCCGCTTCAGCTGCGAGGTTGCTTCCTTACTGGCTCAGGCTTAGTATATTTTTTTCTATTAATATATATTGTTGTTTATTCTTGACAGTTTGTCAAGTATTTGTCAATTTTTTTGTCTAGATAATATTCCTTTATCCCTTATCGCTTTCTTGTGTATTTTAGCTTTGTTGGCCATCGCTCCATAACTCGCAGGCCTTCTGTTCCCTTGAACTCGTTAAAATTCGAGAGTCGTCCCCCCCCCCCCCCCCCCAGCCAGGATAGCCATTTAAATTAGAGGCTTTCCTTTCTGTTCTTTAACTGTAAAACAAAAAAGAAGTCTATTTGTTTCTTGTTTTTTGTAGTATAGCTTCTTATTATTGTTGATGTTCTTCGTGTTTCACTGTTGCAGTCATTACATTTGGGTAATCCTGCTGGCAGGTTGCCCTCGGTCGGCCTGAATTTCAAAGTCCTGGGTCCTGCGTTGGCTGCCGTCTCCCTTTTCCCTGACATCAGGTTGTCAGGGGTTTAAAAGAAGCAGCCAATGCCATTTTCTTCAGTCTTTCTTGCCGTGCGGTACCCGAAGCAGAAGTAGTTCGCAAGTGCCAGTCGGACGACTCCTGAGATTTTCATGTTCGAGTCTCAGATCCGAAGTCTTCATTAAAGCTAAGTACTCCATTGGGGAAACTTTTTTCTTGCTCCAGACCGGTGTCAGAAAAAGTTCATAATTGTATTTCTTGTAGAAAGCAAATACCTCATAAGGACTTTCATTCTTACTGTATTCCTTGCCTAGGCCCTGACCACGACGTCTGTAGTTGTCGGTTTTGTGCTAGATTTAGCCAACGCATTATTAACCGTCGGTATGATTTTGCATTAAGCTATTTTGGACGCAGATTTAATTATAAAATGTTGTCGGATAGCCATCCGACTACCGGACTTCACAAAAAACGCAAAGAAAAAGACAGGCAACTGAGGACCAAAACCGACGACGAAACTTCTCCTAAGCCAATAGCCGGTTCGCCAGTTCTCAGTGAGGCACTTTTGCAGCCCCTGACGCCCGCTACCTTAAAGTCGCAGACAGCTACTGACTTCCACATGGAGTCGGCTAGGCCGCTGGAAACTCAAGGTACTGGAGCCTTGGACATTATTTCCTCAGATGGGTCCGGAGCCGCTGAGCAGGCACCGGCTTCTGAGGGTGTATTCAGACCTAAACAATTATACATTAAACCGACTTCAGCTTCAAAGGCAAAGACTAAAGCACCTTTAAAGACAAAGAAACAAACTCATCAGCCACATAGACAGGCCTCCATGTCCAAAAAACAGATGCTCAAAATGGCCGAAGACTTAATTACCTTGATCAAGGGTTCCTATCCCCCTTCTGATAAGAGGCCTAGGCAAGAGACAGACTATGAATCTTCAGATCAGGTTTCTAATTCTTCTGATTCCTCTTCTGATCAGGAATATTCACTTCTCCCCTATGAGGATTCTGATGCTTAAGAATCTATTCCTTCAGCTTCTCCTCCTGAGGACTATTCTTTTGGGGAAACCTTGCATACCATGAGGGATCATTTCCACTGGGACAGCCAAGATTTTTCATAATCTAAAAAGAGGCTCAGGGACTTCCTTTTACTACCTCAACACAGGCCTCTAGCTATTCCACCTGTGTTAGACATTGTAGATGATGTGTTTTCAGAGTCTAGTCTGACCCCTGACTCCTTACCTCCTGCTCCTCTTAAGCCTGACAGATATTACAGGGTTTCTGATTCTCATAAATTCCTTTTCAAAAACCCTACTGCAGACCCAGAAACTATTTCACAGGGTCCCAAAGGGGTTAAGGCCTCCACTGCAAAAAACCCTACCCCCTCTGACAGATTCTAGAGCACTGGATAGATGGGGAAAAAGGTTTATACATCTGCTACCTTGGCTATAAGGGCCTTAAACTGCCAGTTTCACATGCTCAAATATCAGCAATATGTCATGACATTGCTTAAACAGAAAATGTTGGTAAATTCGGAATGTGCAGAAAACAAACAAATGCAGGATTTATTGCATGCAGCTGAACAAGTTGGAAAGCATAATTTGCAATGTGGTTTTGATTCTCTGGAGGCCTCCTGCAGGGCCGCAGTTATGTGTTCTGTAATTAGGAGGCATGCTTGGTTAAAGGAACAAAATCTGCCTGATCATGTCAAAGTTAAATTATTAGATGCACAGTTACAGCATGATACCTTGTTTGGTGTTAAGGCAGAAGAGGTATTAAAGAAAATGGAGGACAAAGCTAAATCTATGCAAGCTGTCAAAGATTTTTTTTACAAGTACAGCCACCTAGGTTTAGCAGAAACTGGCCTACAAAGAATTGGTCCTTTCCAGTGTCAGACAGACCTCAAAGGGGCAGATCCCAGCCGCAAGGTTCGTACAGGTCTAAGCAATGGGGTACTTCTACCTCCAAAAGTGGAGAAAAGAAATCACAACCATACAGGAAACAGCCCCAATGACTTCCCCCTGCCTGCCCTAAGCTCTTATCTCCAGGCAGCACCTTTAGGGGGAAAAATAGCACTTTTTTCTCAAAATTGGCGCATTATAACCCAGGACAAATGGGTTCTAAACATAGTGTCACAAGGCTACAAGTTTCACTTCCATACCCTGCCAAAGGCAAATGGTTGGCCAGATCTGCCAAAAAATTAATGGGCAGAGGTGCAAAAACAAGTCTCATCCCTCATGGACATGGGGGCTATTCATCAAGTGCCACAACAAGAGCAGGGACAAGGATTTTACTCAAGACTGTTCTTGGTACCCAGAAAGGACGAAACATGGAGACCTGTCTATTCTAAACACTTTCCTGGATATACCAAAATTCAAGATGTTGACCTTGCAGCAGCTTCTGCCCATGCTGGGCAAAAAGGCTTGGCTCGTGACTTTAGACCTAAAACAGGCATACCTGCATGTCCCAATCAGGCAGTCATGCAGAAGATACCTCAGATTCAAGGCTGGCTCAATGCATTACCAATTCTCTGCACTGCCCTTTGGCTTATCTACTGCGCCCAGGGTCTTTACAAAGTACCTGGCACCAGTAATTGCTTTCTGCAGACAAAGAGGAATACAAATATATCCTTACTTGGACGACTGCCTCATTCAAGCAGAGAACAAGGACATTCTGCTACAGCATCTGGCATTTGTGAAAAGACTTTTAACATTCCTAGGGTACACAATCAACGAAAAGAAATCAAAACTAGTGCCCTCTGAAGAGATAATATTCCTAGGTGCAAGCTTAAATACAACTGCCCAGATGGCTTATCTCACGCCAGACAAAGGCAACTGACTACCTGTTTCAAAGGATTGTCAGCAAAGGCCCAGTTAACTGCCCAGATGGCTTATCTCACGCCAGACAAACAAAGGCAACTGACTACCTATTTCAAAGGATTGGCAACAAAGGTACAGTTAACTGCAAGAAAAATTCTGCAGGCTTTGGGCTTCATGGCATCCTGCATCCTACTAATTCCATATGCAAGACTGCATATGAGGAAACTTCAATGGTACCTAAAAAGTGTCTGGACATTTTATTATTGTTGTGGTTGTTACTATAATGTCTAAAGATACCAAGGTATCTGGCTTCAAAAAGTGTGATTCGTGCTATCAGAAAATGTCTCTGACAGATGGGCACACTAGTTGTGTATATTGTTTGGGCGCTGTTCACCTGCAAGACTCCTGTTCTATATGTCACGCTTTTAGTCCAAGGGTATTATTGAAGCTTCAGGATTCTCCGGCTAAAAGTACTCAGCCAGTGAAATCCCCTAAGTCTGTCAAGCTGTCGGCTCTACCTTCGGAGCAGACTCCTTTACTTGACCAACCAAGAATGTCGGTGCCGGCTGGCACCGACAAGACAACTCCTCTGTTGGCTCCATCTGCTATTTCGGAGCCATCTCCGAGCCATAAGAGACTGAGGTCTCCGTCCTTGGAGTCCATCCACTCGACACCTCCGTCACCTTTGTTACAGAGTTGAACATAGCCATCATTCTTCCCACTCCTCTCGATCCTGTAAATTATCGGATCATGATGTGGAGAGAGTAGTAAGTAGGTTGCTTAAGTCATAGGCACTGGCAAACTTCTGTCCAGCCCACCTCCACTGGTATCGGCTCCAGCCGCCTCTATTTCTGTTCCTCCTCTGACTACATTTAGCTCTGAGCTGAAGACCATGGATCCGCAGGTAGTAGAACCGTCGACGCCGATCATCATCTCTCCTTCGGTTCTGACGTCGGCTCCAATTACCTTGATTATCCCTTCTATCGAGGAATCTGGGCGCCGAGGCTCTCTCGTTAGCTCCGAGGAGCGGAGTAGCATCGGACCCTTGTCCGACCCCGTTCTCCCCCTCGGAGCTTCGGCGCAGGTGAGTTTGGCTCCAACATCGGCCTCTGAGCCGTCACCCTCGACGTGGAGAAAGACTCCTGTTTCTTCGGAGCTGGAGCTTTCTCTGCCTAGAGGTCGGGATGCCTTTGAGGTCATGTGGAGTGTGCTGTCCCCCAAAACAGCTCTACTGCCAGCTCCATCGGCTCCTCCCCCGGGGTGTCTGTTCCAACCTCTACTCCTCTTCCAGACCCCAAGCGTAGGGAACCTATGCCCAAGGACACCCCATTGGATGATCCCTCTTCTTCCGAAGCCTCCCCGATCACTCAGAAGAAGTGCAAGAGGAAGCACATAGACTCCCCTGAGTCCGTCACTTCAGATACAGACATGGTTGAATCGGGAAGGTTCCCCAATGTCCCCCTCTGAAGATGTTTCCTTTTCTGACATCCTTGAAATACTTAGAGGAGGGACTGGACTTCCCTATCCCCTACCGAGGACGAGTCTGTATACCCGGACGCATTTGGTTCCCGACCTTCCACCTCCTGGGTATCTCCTCCTTTCGATCCACTCATGTCTGTAGTGGCTCGAAAGGCTTGGTCAGCTCCAGATTCTGTGGAACATACTCAGAGGAGACCAAACAAATTTATTACAGCCCCCCAGGGCAAGCAATTCCTCTGCAAAGGTGTGCCCGTTGATGCCATGGTGGTAGCAGCAGTCACCAAGAAAGAGTTAGCAGAAACCTCTTCATCTGTTCAACCATGAACAAAGAGTCTCGGACGATGGACAGATGTTCATCGTGTTTCACTGTTGCAGTCATTACACTTCAAATATATCCCTACTTGGACGACTGCCTTATTCAAGCAGAGAGCAAGGACATTCAACTAAAGCATCTGGCATTTGTAAAAAGATTACTAATTTGCCTAGGGTACACAGTAAACAAAAATAAATAAAAACTAGTGCCCTCTCAAGAGATAATATTCCTGGGTGCAAGCTTAAATACAGCTGCCCAGATGGCTTATCTCACGTCAGACAAACAAAGGCAACTGACTCATTACTTCCAAATGATGGCAACAAAGACCCAGCTACATGCAAGAAAAATTCTGCAGGCTTTGGGCTTCATGGCATCCTGCATTCTGCTATTTCCATATGCAAGACTGCATATGTGGAAGCTACAATGGTATCTAAAAAGTGTTTGGACTCAACATTGCCACAGACTGGAGGCAATAATTACTCTCATTCCCTGCCTGCAACAAGAGTTTCGATGGTGGGCACTGGCATGTCACCACAACAAAGGACAGCCTTTCACTTTACCCATAGCCAGGCAGACACTAACAGATGCATCGGATTATGCCTGGGGGGCACACATGGTGGGAAAATGCATTCAGGGTGCGTGGCCCGCAGACCAAATGCATCTTCATATCGATCAAAAAGAGATGCTAGCTGTACAGAATGCCCTGACAGCCTTCAAGGATCTACTTCATCCAGGACAACTTTTGCTAAAGACTGACAATACTACAGTCATGTGGTACATAAGCAAGGGGGCACACATTCCTACCCCCTCTGCAGGCAAGCCATGACTTTGTGGAACACAGCATTGACCTATCAAGTACATCTACAGGCACAGTTCCTGGCAGGAAAGAAAAATACTCTGGCAGACGAACTAAGCACAAACCTCATGGACCCTCATGAGTGGAAACTAGATCCACAAGTCTTCAGCATGATAACAAGGAAATGGGGATGCCCAGACATAGATCTATTTGCCTCCCCTCACAACAGCCAGCTACAGAGATTCTGCACAAGGACTTATCACACTCAAGCTTGGAAGGTGGATGCTCTATCATTCAGCTGGAAAGCCCTGACAGTTTATGCCTTTCCTCCACTGCCTCTCCTCCCCAAGGTACTCCTAAAGGTCAGACAAGAGAAGCCAAAAATGATTCTGATTGCCCCAGACTGGCCACGCCAGCACTGGTACCCAATCCTAAAGAACTTGTCTCAAGGCCCAGCCTGGACTTTACCTCAAATTCCTCATCTTCTGACTCAGCAAAACAATCAAATCCTGCACAGCCAACTCAGAACCTTAAATCTGGCTGCATGGTGAATAATATAACCACCCAGAACACACCTCTCTCTAAAGCAGTTATGGATGTTATTTTGGAAGCCAGGAGGCCCAGCACCAGAAAATCTTATGCAGAATAATGGAAGAGATTCTGTGCTTGGAACCAGGTACAAGGACTTGAACTGCTTGTTCCAAATATTCCTCAGATTTTACAATACCTAACTGAGATGCTGGACAAAGGCCTATCCTTCTCATCAATTCAGATCCATGCCTCTGCAATTTCAGCTCATTACAATACGGAACCACCTACTTTTTCACATCCACTGCTAAGACAGTACCTCAGAGGGGCCAAAAACATAAGACCCCCAAGGAGAGCACCGATACCTACATGGGACCTCAATTTGGTCTTGGAAAAGCTCACACTGCCTCCTTTTGGGCCAGCCAATGCAGCTGAGATAAAATTCTTATCATGGAAAACTGCTCTGCTCCTAGCAATAACTTCAGCAAGAAGAGTCTCAGAGTTACAGGCATTAATGGCAGTGGAACCGTTTATCATTTTCAATCTGGACAGGGTTTCTCTAACGTCAAACCCAACATTTATGCCAAAGGTAGTATCCAGTGTGGCTCTTAACCAAACCATTCATTTGCCAACTTTTTATCCAAATCCCCCGAATAAAGGAGAAAGACTTCTGCACTCTTTGGACATACACAGGCAGCTACGCTCCTACCTGGACAAAACTAAAGCTTTCAGAAAGACTGAGCAACTTTTTGTGGCATATGCTGCAGGATCACAAGGAAAGGCTATTTCAACGCAGACTATTTCAAAATGGATAGGACACTGCATTCATTTCTGCTATGCACAGCATGGCAAATCAGTGCCTAAGAATATTAGGCCACATTCTACCAGGGCAGCAGCCACATCAGCAGCCTTTCTCAGAGGAGTACCAACCAAGGAAATTTTGGAGGCTGCAACTTGGAGTTCAGTGCACACTTTTACCAAGCACTACCACTTACCTCTTTACTCTAAATCCAGAGCAGGCTTTGCCACTGCAATTCTGCATTTCCTCATAGCCATTCCTAATCCTATTTAGACCCAGCCGCCCAACCTCAGCTTTGGGATTCAACCCAAGTGTAATGACTGCAGTAGTGAAACACGAACATAGTACAGTTGTGTAGGTTACCCACCCACCATCCCCCTTTCTTTGCTGGGTCTTATCTGTACTTCTCTATCCTATACAACCTATGTGGTGTATTTGCTTGTAGATGAAGGTATTGTTTATTTTAGTGTGTGTTTTTTATAAGCAATGTGTATTGCCTACCTTCTTGGGGGCACCTGACATCTGGGGCAAAAAAAACTGAAGAAAATGGCGTCGGCTGCATCTTGTATACCCTTGGCGCACTGACGTCAGGGAAGAGGTGACAGCATCCGACATCGGACCAGGACTTTGGAATTCAGGCCGACTGCGGGTAGCCTGCCAGCAGGATAACCCAAGTGTAATGACTGCAACAGTGAATACACTCGAACATCTACATTTATGGTAGGTACACAACTGTACTATATGGAAAGCGAATGTTTGCTTCAGCAACCAAGGTCCCTGAACTATCTATGCCATTTTATACGTCTTCAAAGGGATCTCCTGAAAGAGCTTGGAGATACCCTTCAAGATCCTACAGCTGAGGGAGCAGCAGCCAAAGAAGCTTCTCAGCTTGCGACTCTTAATTCCCTAGTCAACTCCTCCATGATGCTGATTTCCTATGCAGCCGATGGAGCGAGCAGAGCCGCAGGGACAGGTGTGGCTCTCAGGAGACATGCTTGGATGCGGCTGTGTCAGTTTGCGGAACCCTTTCGAGCGTCTTTCACCAATACTCCCTTTGGTGGCTCCTTTGTGTTTGGGCCTCAGGTGAAAGACACATTGACCAGGTGCGAGCAGGAAGGCAAGACTCTTTGCCGTGGGAATCCGTTTTTCCACTCCTTCCAGACCTTATCCCAAGGGTCAGAAGAGCGGAAAGGTGTGGTTCCGAAAATCCCAGGGGCCCTTACCTGACACACGTGGTGATTTTTCCCCTAGTGGCAGAGGGGAACCGCAAAACCAGGGTGACAGAGAAACCTTTTCTGCCAAGCCCTTCCAGCATCCATGAAGGGTTGCCCAACTGCTCACCTCTGGAGGCAGTCGGGGGGAAGACTTTCGCTGTACCCAAAAGCCTGGCAAAATATAACAAGAGACAGATGGGTACTATCCATCATATCCGGAGGTTACAAAATTCCCTTCCATCAATCCCCCATAGAATCAAAAAAGCCCATCCCAGATGTCCCACCCAATCTAAGGGATCAAGCAGTCACAGAAGTTTCAAGACTGCTATAAAAAAGAGCCATTCAAGAAGTCCCCGCAGACCTACTAGGATCCGGAACTTACTCTAGATTCTTTTTAGTACCAAAAAAGACAGGGTACTGGAGACCAATACTGGATCTCAGCAGATTGAACAAATCTGTACAAAAAGAAATGTTCCAGATGGTGACACTGCAGTCCATTTTCCCTTTTCTGGGTCAGGGCAATTGGATGTGCTTGATAGATCTTCAGGACACGTACTACCATATAAAGATGGACAGACACTCCAGAAGGTTTCTTCGCTTCCGGGTAGGGGCCAGTCATTACCAGATGTCCTTCAAGGATGCATCTGCAGTCATCACATATGGGGTGTCCTGCATCAGGCAGCCCTTGGGTCGACCGGATTCCAAAGTCTGGGTCCGGCGTCGGCTGAGGTCGCCCTTTCCCCGACGTCAGAGCGCCTGGGGTATAAAAACGTCAGCCGACGCCATCTTCCTCACTCTTTCTTGCCGCGTGGTGCCCGAAGCAGAAGCAGTTCGCAAGTGGCGGTCGGCCAGCTCCTGTAATTCAGATAAACCGAAGACTTCAAAAGCTAAGTACCCCATTGGGGACTCTTTCTTGCCTCAGCTGATGTCAGTTAAAATTAATAATTGCTTAACTTGTGGGAAACAAATACCTCATAAGGATTTCCACTCTTACTGCCTCCCCTGCCTAGGCCCAGACCACAACGTCTCGGCCTGTTCAGCCTGTGCTTCCTTCAACCGACGCACTCTTAGACGTCGGGCGGAGTTTGCAGAGGAATTTTTTGGGGCTAGTTTTGCTTACAATATGCCGTCGGAGACTCCGACTTCAAATTTAACAAAGAAACGGAAGGACAAGGACCGACACACGTGGGCCGCGGTTTCGGCTGAAACCACAGCCAGGCCTACCGCGAGTGTCTCGGTCTCGGCTGAAACAGAGTCCTTGGTACTTCCGACCACCGAAATCGCTCAACCGACAACCTCGGCCCCGGAGGCCCCTACTGAATCGGTTGTTGAATCTCCATTAGAAACTGGTGTCCTGGAACCTTCCGACACCATTCCTCTAGACAAAACTACACCAGCACGTGGTGCAGCCAGGCCTCCTGCATCTATGTCCATAAAGGCATTCTCTAGGGCTAAAGCTGCTAAACACTCAAAAGCTTTGCCTCCCAGGGTTATCCCTCAGAGACCCACTACAGGTTCACAGATCCTAAGTTTAGCAGAGGACCTTATTTCATTAATTAGGGGCTCACAGCCTCATCCGGACAGGGGCTCTCAACCTCCTCTAGATAAAAGGCCCAGGGTTGAGCCCTCTGATCCCCACTCCTCAGATGAGGCCTCTGATGGCTCTACTCTCTCGGACTACCAGGAGGAGGCTTTTTCGGCCTACGAGGATTCTGATGCAGAGGAATCTATCCCCTCGGCCTCCCCTCCTGAAGAGCTGTCCTTCGGGGTGACTCTTCACACTATGAGAGAGCATTTCCAATGGCAGGGCCAGGAATTCTCTGATTCCAGGAAGAGATTAAGGACTTTCTTGCATTTGCCTCAGCATAGACCTTTGGCTATTTCTCCTGTTTTGAATGTCATTGATGATGTGTACTCTGAGTCTAGCACAACCCCTGACACTCTCCCTCCGGCTCCTGCCAAACCCGATAGGTACTACAGCGTCCCGGACTCGCATCTTTTCCTTTACAAGGCCCACTCTGCTGATCCAGAAACTATTTCCCAGGGCCCTAAAGGGGTTGCAGCAGCCACTACTAAAGATCCACTCCCTTCTGAAAGGGAGTCCAGTGCTTTAGAGAGATGGGGTAAAAAAGTGTATACTTCTGCTACTCTTTCTATGAGGGCTTTAAATTGTCAATTTCATATGATACCGTACCAAGAGTATTTGTTAGATGAATTGCATAAAAAACTGTCTTCACCTGAACCCCTAGATCGCAAATCACTTCAGGATCTGGTACATAACTCCCAACAGGTTAGCAACCATTTCTTGCAGTGTGGTTATGATGCATTGGAAGCTTCATGTAGGTCAGCTTTGACAGGTGCAGTTTATACGTAGGCATGCTTGGCTGAAGGAACAATCTCTGCCAGACCATGTTAAAGCAAAGCTTCTGGATGCTCCACTGGAAAAGCAAAAGTTATTTGGCTCCACTGCTCAGGAGGTCTTAAAGAAATTTGAAGAGAAGGCAAAATCTGTACAAACAGTCAAAGATTTTCTCCAAGTCCAACCAATTGGCCTTCCAAGAATTGGTCCTTTCCAGACACAGAGAGATTTCAGAGAGGCAAGAACAGGCGTGCCAGAGGTAGAGGGCAAGCTAGAGGCTCCTACAGAGGACGTCAATGGCAACCTCCCAACCAGAGAGGTGTAGTGCAGGACCTACAACTGCTGCACAAGGACAGACTCAATGACTTTACTTTTACACCGCCAACCAGGGCTCAATTGGAAGCACCTTTGGGCGGAAAGCTTTCTTTATTCTCAGAAAATTGGCACAGTATTACAAGGGACAAATGGACACTACAAATAAGAGACAAAGGATACAGGTTCCATTTCCACACATTACCAAAAAGAAAAGGCATGCCAGACCTGCCACCAAATCAAAGGGCAGAGGCTTTGAAACAAATCTCCAACTTAATGCAAATGAAAGCTATAGAAAAGGTTCCTCTCTCAGAACAAGGCCAAGGATTTTATTCCAGACTATTCCTTGTTCCAAGAAAAGAAAAGCAATGGAGGCCTATTCTCGACTTGTCCGTACTGAATACTTATCTCATTGTGCCAAAATTCAAAATGCTGACTCTACAGCAACTCTTTCCCATGCTGGGCAAGGGGTCTTGGCTGGTAACTCTGGACCTCAAGGAGGCATACCTGCATGTCCCTATCAGACAAAGTTGCAGAAGACACCTCAGATTTCTTGCAGGTTCAGAGCATTATCAATTCTCAGCATTGCCCTTTGGCTTATCTACTGCGCCCAGAGTATTCACGAAATGCCTGGCATCAGTAATTGCACACTGCAGACTTCAGGGGATTCAAATATACCCATATCTGGACGACTGCCTTATACAAGCAGACAGCCAACAAACTTTGGTAAAACACTTGAATTATGCCATCCACCTACTTCAGGCCTTGGGATATACAGTCAACATTCACAAGTCAAGACTTGTTCCATCCCAAAGAATAACTTTTCTGGGTGAGAATCTAGACACAACCACCCAAATGGCTTTCCTCACAGAAGAAAAACAAAGTCAACTACTGGATTACTTCAAAAATCTGTCAAGACAAACTCAGCTGACTGCAAGGAAAATCCTGCAGGCCCTGGGTTACATGGCTTCTTGCATTCTTCTGATTCCACAAGCAAGGCTGCATATGAGGAAACTACAATGGTACCTAAGGAGTTTATGGCCTCAGCACAGTCACAGCTTGGAAACTTTGATACCACTCATCCCATGCCTTCAAAAGGAATTTCTGTGGTGGGCTCAAGCAAGCCAGTCAAACAGGGGTCTGCCCTTCAGCAAACCAATAGCCAGCCAAACCATTACAACGGACGCTTCAGACCACGGATGGGGAGCGCACATGGAGGGCAGATGCATTCAAGGACTATGGTCACAAAAAGAGCTACGCATACACATAAACCAAAAGGAAATGTTGGCAGTGATACATGCAATCGAGGCCTTCAAACTCTTTCTGCATCAAAGCCACCTGCTAATAAGGACAGACAACACCACAGTTATGTGGTACATAAACAAGCAAGGAGGCACCCATTCCTACCCTCTTTGCAGACTGGCAATGAATCTATGGGAACTTTCCTTGAAACTCAATATAGAGCTGCAATCCCAGTTTGTGCCAGGAAAGGACAATATACTGGCGGACAGCTTAAGCAGAAACTTCATGGATGCACACAAATGGATGCTGCACCCAGACATCTTCCTTCAGATAACACAATCATGGGGGAGGCCGGACATAGACCTCTTTGCCTCCCCCCACAATCATCAGCTGAAGAAATTCTTCCCAAGGACATACCACCCACAAGCATGGAAAGTGGACGCTCTCTCTTTCAGCTGGAGAACTCTAACAGTGTATGCATTTCCACCTCTTCAATTAATGACCAAGGTCTTACTGAAGATCAGGACAGAGCAGCCAAGAGTGATTCTGATAGCTCCGGACTGGCCAAGACAGCACTGGTACCCACTGTTAAAGAGCATGTCACGCACGAAACCATGGCCTCTTCCACAATGGCCACTTCTCCCGACACAGCACAATTACAAAACTCTGCATTCCAACCTGAAAACCTTGCAACTAACAGCCTGGAAAATACCTTGATTCCTCCCCAGGATAAGCTATCCAAGAGAGTGAAGGATATCATCATGGAAGCTCACGCCTTCCACAAGAAAGGCATATTCAGCAAAATGGAAAAGATTTCACACTTGGAGCACCACAAAGGGCCTAGATGCGAAAGTGATGAACATGGCACATATCCTGGAATACTTGGCAGATATGCTCCACAATGGCCGGTCTTACTCTTCCATTAAAATTCATGCTTCAGCAATTTCAGCAGAGTACAATACTGATCCACCTGTCTTCTCTCATCCTCTCCTAAGACAGTTTCTAAGAGGAATTAAAAACATCAATCCTCCAAGGAAACCACCAGTGCCTACTTGGGACCTTAACTTCGTGTTGGAAAAACTAGCACTGCCTCCCTTTGAACCAGCAGCATCTGCAGAACTACAGTTCCTGTCTTGGAAGACTGCCTTCCTTCTGGCCATAACCTCAGCAAGAAGAGTATCTGAGTTACAGGCCCTCATGGCAGTACAGCCATTTCTTATTTTTCATCAGGACAGAGTCTCATTGAGAACCAATCCTTCATTTATGCCAAAGGTGGTATCCAGGGTCTCATTAAACCAAGCTATTCACCTGCCTACCTTCTTTCCAAATCCACAAAACAAAGGGGAAAAGCTTCTGCACACCCTGGACATACACAGACAGTTGCGCTACTACTTGGACAGAACTAAAAGTTACAGAAAAACTGACCAGCTGTTTGTAGCATATGCTGCTGGTGCACAAGGAAAAGCAATTTCCAAACAGACAATTTCAAAATGGATAGGGAATTGCATTCGATGTCCTTCAAGGATGCATCTGCAGTCCTAACATATGGGTTGTCCTGCCTCAGGCAGCCCTTCAGTCGGCCGGATTCCAAAGTCTGGGTCTGGCCTCGGCTGATGTCGCACTTCACCCGACGTCATAGCTGCTGTGGTATAAAGGCATCAGCCGACGCCATTTTCCTCAGTCTTTCTTGCCGCGCGGTGCCCGAAGCAGAAGCTGTTCTCAAGTGCCGGTCGGTCAGATCCAGAGATTTCTACTACCGAAGACTTCTAAAAGCTAAGTACCCGTTGGGACTCTTTCTTGCCTCAGCCGATGTCAGACAAAGTAAATAATTGTTTAACTTGTGGGAAACAAATACCTCATAAGGATTTCCACTCTTACTGCCTTCCTTGTTTAGGCCCGGACCACGACGTATCAGCTTGTTTAGCCTGTGCTTCCTTCAACCGACGGACGCTTAGACGTCGGTCGGAGTTTGCAGAGTAGTTTTTTGGTCCCTCTTTTGCATACAAAATGCCGTCGGAGACTCGACTACACAATTAGCTAAAAAGCGCAAGGAAAAGGACCGACACTCGCGGTTTCGGCTGAAACCACGGTTAGGCCTACCGCGAGTGTCTCTGTTTCGGCTGAAACAGAGTCCTCGGTTCTTCCTTCGGCCGAAAGCAGGCCTCCGATAGCCGAGGCTTCTCAGAGCATGGTTGAATCGACTACTGAAATTACCCCTACAGAAGCAAGCACCCAGGATTTGTCAGATACTATTCCTTTAGACATATCTACCCCTGCACGTGGGGCTGCTAGACCCCCTGCATCTATGTCTATCAAGGCCTTTTCCAGGGCTAAAGCAGCTAAGTCTTCTAAGGCCTTACCTGCTAAAACTCCCTCACACAGGCCTACCTCTAGTTCTCAAATGCTCAGCCTGGCTGAGGATCTCATGGGGATCCCAACCTCACCCAGACAGGGTCTCGCAACCCCCTCCAGATAAGAGGCCTAGGACTGAACCTCCGGAACCTGATGTCCTTCAAGGATGCATCTGCAGTCCTTACAAATGGGTTGTCCTGTCATCAGGCAGCCCTTCGGTCGGCCGGATTCCAAAGTCTGGGTCTGGCCTCGGCTGATGTCGCACTTCACCCGACGTCATAGCTGCAGTTCTTCGGGTATAAAGGTATCAGCCGACGCCATTTTCCTCAGTCTTTCTTGCCGCGTGGCGCCCGAAGCAGAAGCTGTTCGCAAGTGCCGGTCGGTCAGAACCAGAGATTACTACTACCGAAGACTTCTAAAAAGCTAAGTACCCCGTTGGGGGACTCTTTCTTGCCTCAGCCGATGTCAGAAAAAGTGAATAACTGTTTAACTTGTGGGAAAAAAATACCTCATAAAGATTTCCACTCTTACTGCCTACCTTCTTTAGGCCCAGACCACGATGTAGCAGCTTGTCTAGCCTGTGCTTCTTTCAACCGACGGACGCTTAGACGTCGGTCGGAATTTGCTGAGGAGTTTTTCGGCTCCGCTTTTGCTTACAATATGCCGTCGGAAACTCCGACTTCGCAATTAAATAAAAAGCGCAAGGAAAAGGACCGACACTCGCGGTCCGCGGTTTCGGCCGAAACCGTGGTTAAGTCAACCCCGAGTGTCTCGGTTTCGGCTGAAACTGAGTCCACGGTTCTTCCTTCGGCCGAAAGCTTGCCTCCTACCGAGGCCTCATCCAGCATGGCAGAATCTGCTACTGAAATCCCACCTGCTCTTGCAGGTTCACAGGATTTATCTGATACTATACCTTTAGATATATCTACTCCTGCACGTGGAGCTGCTAGGCCCCCTGCATCCATGTCGATTAAGGCTTTTGCCAGGGCTAAAGCAGCAAAATCTACCAAAACTGTGCCTGCTAAGACCCCCTCTCACAGGCCTAGCTCTAGTTCTCAAATGCTTAGTCTAGCAGAGGATCTCATTTCTTTGATCCGGGGATCCCAACCTCACCCTGACAGGGCCTCTCACCCACCTCCAGAGAAGAGGCCTAGAGCAGATCCCCCTGAGCCAGTTTCTTCAGATTACTCCTCTGATGATTCAGATAATACAAACCCTCCAGAGGGCCCTTATTCTCCTTATGAGGACTTTGATGCAGAAGACTCCATTCCTTCTGCCTCTCCGCCTGAGGAATTTTCTTTTGGGGAAACCTTGCATGCTATGAGGGAACAATTTCAATGGCAGGGCCAGGATTTTTCAGACTCTAGGAAAAGGCTTAGGACCTTTTTGCATTTGCCACAGCATAGGCCTTTAGCCATTCCTGCAATACTTACTGTTGTGGATGATGCATTTAATGATGCTTGTACTGCTCCTGATTCTCTTCCTCCGGCCCCTGCTAAGCCCGACAGGTACTACAGGGTTCCGGACACACATTATCATTTGTATAAGGCTCCTTTTGCAGATCCTGAAACTATGTTCCAGGGACCCAAGGCTGTAGCAGCTACCTCTGCCAAAAACCCCCTCCCCTCTGAAAGGGAATCTAGGGCCTTAGAGAGATGGGGTAAAAAAGTTTACACTTCTGCTACTCTTTCGGCTAGAGCCTTAAACTGTCAATTCCACATGATTCAGTATCAGGAATTTATGTTAGATCAGTTAACTAAACAACTGTCCTCGTCTGAACCATTAGACAAAAAATCTGTTCAGGAAATGGTACAATAACATTCAGCAGGTCAGTAATCATTCCTTAAAATGCGGCTATGATGCACTGGAGGCTTCCTTTAGATCAGCTATGACTGGTACAGTGATCAGAAGACATGCATGGTTAAAAGAGCAGTCCTTACCAGACCATGTTAAATCAAAGCTCCTAGATGCTCCCATGGATAAGCTCAATTTGTTTGGCTCCCCTGCACAGCAGGTGCTGAAGAAGGTGGAAGAGAAAGCAAAATCTGTCCAGACAGTCAAGGATTTCTTACAGGTCCAGCCTCCAAGGTTTAGTAGGAACTGGCCTTCCAAGAATTGGTCCTTTCCAGACACCTCCAGAGCTCAGAGAGGCAGGAATAGGTGCCCAAGAGGCAGGGGTCAATCCAGAGGTGCCTACAGGGGACGTCAGTGGCAGACTAACAACCAGCGAAGTACTGCCACAGATCCAGCCACCACCACTTCCACAGGACAATCACAATGACTTGGCTCTGAGACCGCCTACCAGGGAACAACTAGAAGCACCATTAGGCAGAAAGCTAGCCTTATTTTCAGAAAACTGGCATCTCATCACAGGAGACAAATGGATTTTACAGACAATAGACCAAGGTTACAGGTTTCACTTCCATATTCTACCAAGGAAGAGAGGAATGCCAAACCTACCTCCAAATCAGAAGACAAAAGCTCTAGAACAAATACACCACTTACTAAGAATGAGAGCTATAGAAAGGGTACCGTCTATGGAACAAGGGCAAGGATTTTACTCCAGACTTTTTTCCTGGTGCCAAGAAAAGAAAACCAATGGAGACCTATTCTCGACCTGTCCGCTCTAAACACATTCCTCATTGTTCCAAAATTCAAAATGCTGACCCTACAGCAGCTTCTTCCCATGCTGGGCAAGGAGTCTTGGCTGGTAACTCTAGATCTCAAGGAGGCATACCTGCACGTCCCCATACGACCAAATTGCAGAAGATACCTCAGATTTCTTGCAGGATCAGAGCATTATCAATTCTCAGCATTGCCCTTTGGCTTATCTACTGCGCCCAGAGTATTCACGAAATGCCTGGCATCAGTAATTGCTCATTGCAGGCTTCAGGGAATTCAAATTTACCCTTACCTGGACGACTGCCTGTTACAAGCGGACAACAAAACAAATTAACAAAAGATTTGAAAAAGGTCATTCATCTACTGCAAGCCCTGGGATACACAGTCAATATAAAAAAGTCAAGGCTGATACCATCCCAAAGGATAACTTTCTTGGGTGCAGAGCTGGACACATCAAATCAAATGGCATCCCTCACAGTAGAAAAACAGAAGCACCTTCCTCTCTATTTCATGGCATTAACAAAGCAGAACCAGCTTACAGCAAGGAAAGTCCTGCAAGCCCTGGGTTACATGGCATCCTGCATAATATTGATTCCACATGCCAGACTACATATGAGAAAGTCACAATGGTACCTAAGGAATTTATGGTCTCAGCACAAGCACAGCCTAGAAACCCAAATTCCAATAATTCCATGCCTGAAGCAAGAATTCCAATGGTGGGCTCAGGCCTGGCAATCGAACAAAGGGCTGCCCTTCCACAGCACTCAACCAAGCCAGACTATCACAACGGACGCCTCAGACCTCGGTTGGGGGGCACACATGCTGGACAAGTGCATACAAGGCTTATGGACTCAAGACCAGCTGAACCTACACATAAATCAAAAGGAGATGCTGGCAGTAAAACTGGCAATTCAGACATTCAGACCATTTCTTCGACAGGGTCAATTACTGATAAGGACGGACAACACCACAGTTATGTGGTACATCAACAAACAGGGAGGCACACATTCATACCCTCTATGCTGGATGGCAATGGACCTCTGGAATGTGGCCCTGAGCTTCAACATTCAGTTACAAGCAATATTTGTGCCAGGAAAAGAAAATATACTAGCAGACATCCTAAGCAGAACTACCACGGATGCCCACGGATGCTGCATCCAGACATCTTCAAATCCATTACAGGGAAATGGGGACTACCAGAAATAGACTTATTCGCATCCCCACACAACCACCAATTGAAAAAATTCTGCACGAGGGCATACCACCCACTTGCTTGGAAGGTGGACTCCCTATCTTTCAGTTGGAAAAACCTGACAGCATATGCATTCCCTCCTCTTCCTTTGATGCACAAGGTGCTATTGAAGATCAAAGAAGACCGTCCAAGGATCATCCTGATAGCTCCAGACTGGCCGAGGCAGCATTGGTACCCATTACTGAGGAGCATGTCTCGGGAACAAATATGGCCTCTGCCCCTAGTTCCCTTGCTGTTAACACAGAACAACTTCAAAACCCTGCATCCAAACCTAAAAACACTGCAGCTGGCTGCCTGGAACATTGCACAGGACAAAATAACCCAGATTTATCTCAAAGGGTTAAAGACATTATCTTGGAGGCTCGCAGACCCTCAACAAGGAAAACTTATTCAGCAAAATGGAAAAGATATCTCATTTGGAGTGCAGCAAAAGGAGAAAATGTGTCACTGGTAAACATAGCTAACATCCTGGAATACCTGGCAGAGCTTTTCCGCAATGGCCTGTCCTATTCTTCCATTAAGATTCATGCATCAGCTATTTCAGCAGAATACAACATGGACCCTCCAGTCTTCTCACATCCTCTACTCAGGCAGTTTCTGAGAGGAATTAAGAATGTAAAACCACTAAGGAAGCCACCATTGCCCGCATGGGACTTGAACTTTGTGCTAGAAAAATTGACACTCCCTCCTTTCGAGCCAGCAGCAACAGCAGAATTACAGTACTTATCATGGAAAACTGCTTTCCTGCTTGCAATCACTTCAGCAAGAAGGGTTTCTGAACTACAGGCATTAATGGCAGTACAGCCCTTCCTTATCTTCCATCAAGATAGAGTGTCCATGAGAACTAATCCTACTTTTATGCCAAAGGTGGTCTCCAGGGTATCTTTAAACCAAGTTATCCACCTGCCTACATTCTTCCCCAACCCACAGAACAGGGGAGAATGACTATTACATACCTTGGATGTACATAGGCAATTGCGCTACTACCTGGACAGGACCAAGAGCAATAGAAAAACTGACTAGCTACTGGTAGCATATGCAACAGGAATGGAAGGAAAAGCAATTTCGAAACAGACAATCTCTAAGTGGATAGGAAATTGCATTAGATTTTGTTACTCTTACCATGGAAAGACAACTCCAGAAAACATCAGACCTCACTCCACAAGGGCTACAGCCACTACTACAGCTTTTTTACGAGGAGTGGCTACCAAAGACATTTTAGAGGCTGCTACTTGGAGCTCCGTGCATACATTTGCCAAGCATTATAATCTACCCTTATACTCCAGATCCCGAGCGGGCTTTGCCACTGCTGTTTTGCAAGGGATCTTAACTACACCATAATCTTATTATGCCTCCTCCCCCAGTTTGTCTATGGTATTCTACCCATTTGTAAGGACTGCAGATGCATCCTTGAAGGACATAGTACAGTTTTGTACCTACCATAAATGTAGATGTCCGAGAGGTATGCATCTGCAGTCAGGATTACCCACCCTCCTTCCCCTCTGTGGTACTCCTAGGGTATTTGCCCATCTTCTAGCTAGCTGGGGGAATCTATTATGGTGTATTTGTTTGTATATATGTATATACATGTTTATTTTTATTTGCTCTCTCTTATTTGGAAACTTTTACATTTATCCAAATTTAGCCTTCCTAGAGGGCACCTGGCATCTGGGGCAAGAAACACTGAGGAAAATGGCGTCGGCTGATACCTTTATACCCAAAGAACTGCAGCTATGACGTCGGGTGAAGTGCGACATCAGCCGAGGCCAGACCCAGACTTTGGAATCCGGCCGACCGAAGGGCTGCCTGATGACAGGACAACCCATTTGTAAGGACTGCAGATGCATACCTCTCGGACATCTACATTTATGGTAGGTACAAAACTGTACTTTTCTACAGACTATTCCTCGGATGACTCAGATGTCTCAGACCCTCAGGAAGGCCCATATTCTCCTTATGAGGATTCTGATGCAGAAGACTCCATTCCTTCTGCCTCTCCTCCTGAAGAATTTTCTTTTGGGGAAACCTTACATGCTATGAGGGAACATTTTCAATGGCAGGGCCAGGATTTTTCAGATTCAAGGAAAAGGCTAAGGACTTTCTTACACTTACCACAACATAGGCCTTTAGCCATTCCTCCAGTACTATCAGTTGTTGATGATGCATATAATGATGCCTGTACTGCCCCTGATTCTCTTCCTCCGGCCCCTGCCAAGCCTGACAGATATTACAGGGTCCCGGACACACACTACCATTTGTATAAGGCTCCTGTTGCAGATCCTGAAACCATTTCACAGGGCCCTAAAGCTGTGGCAGCTGCTTCTGCCAAAAATCTCCCCTCTGAAAGGGAATCTAGAGCATTAGAGATGGGGTAAAAGGTTTATACTTCTGCTACTCTTTCGCCAGGGCCTTAAACTGTCAATTTCACATGATTCAGTACCAGGAATTTTTGTTAGACCAGCTAAATAAAAAACTGTCCTCTCCTGAACCTATAGACCGCAACTCCCTTCAGGATTTGGTACATAACTCTCAGCAGGTCAGTAACCATTTCTTAAAATGTGGCTATGATGCACTGGAGGCTTCCTTTAGATCAGCTATGACTGGAACAGTGATTCGAAGGCATGCCTGGTTAAAAGAACAATCCTTACCAGACCATGTTAAGTCAAAACTCCTAGATGCTCCTATGGAGAAACAAAGTTTGTTTGGCTCCCCTGCACAGGAGGTTCTAAAGAAGGTGGAGGAAAAAGCAAAATCTGTCCAAACAGTCAAGGATTTCTTACAGGTCCATCCTCCGAGGTTTAGCAGAAATTGGCCTAAGAAGAATTGGTCCTTTCCAGACACCTCCAGAGCACAAAGAGGCAGAAATAGACGCCCAAGAGGCAGAGGTCAATCCAGGGGTGCCTACAGGGGACGTCAATGGCAACCTACCAACCAGAGAAGTACTGCCACAGATTCAACTACAACCACTTCCACAGGGCAGACACAATGACTTGGCTCTGAACAAGAAGTTGAAGTTCTGGATGGTCACTCTTCAGTCCATCCTTCTGCTTTTGTGCAAGGATTATTGGATATGCTCGATAGATCTCAAGGATGCGTACTATCACATAAAAATTGACAGGCACTCCAGGAGATTCTTGCACTTTCCGGCTGGAGGCCAATCATTAACACTTCAGAGCGCTGCCCTTTGATCTCCCATCCACCCCCGGGTGTTCAAATATATGAATGTGGTCGTAGCCCATCTCCATCTGCAGGGTTTTCTGGTCTTCCCGTACTTGAACGATTGGCTCCTCACGGCTCCCACAGTCTCTCCTCTCTCTAGCCACAGATTTCACACTCAGTCATTTCGCGATGTGGGCATTACTGTCAACCTTCCCAAGTCCTACCTTGCTCCATGTCAGAGGCGAGAATTCATAGGAGTTCTTCTGGACACTGTGTCGGAGACTGCAACAGGGTAGACATGATCCAGGAGCAAGTTCTCCTCCTCTTGGATCGGGACAATGTCTCTGCCCATCTAATTCTTCAAGCCCTTGGGTAGATGGCGGCTAGTCAGTTGGTTCCACTCGCCAGGTATCATATGTGGGTGCTTCAGTGGACCCTGGCGGTACAGTGGTCAGTTAACCTTTACCCTATGTCCATGCCAATCCGAATATTTTGAGTCTTCCGGCATCACTTAATGTGGTGGCTCCGGTCCAAGGATCTTCTGCTGGGAAGACCTTTTTGTCTCCCACAACACAAGCCACAGTGATCACAGACACCTCCCTGTTGGGATGGTGGAGCATTTTCAGGGAAAAACGGTTCAAGGCACGTGGTCCCCCTCAGAGACCAAGTTGCACATCAACATCATAGAGATGAGAGCTGCCGTGCTATCGTTGCAAGCTTTCCAAGACTATCTCCCTCTTTGGACTGTTGCAATTCAGACAGACAACATGGCAGTAGCCTTGTACATCAACAGGTGGGGGGGGGCATGATCATACCTGCTGTGCAGAGAGACCATGAGAGTGTGAGAAAGGGTGATGTCCTACAGGCGCTTTCTTCTTGCAACGCATATCCCCAGCGATTCTAAAGTGCTGGCAGACAAGCTTAGCAGGTCTGTCCTGAGTCCCCACGAGTGGTCCATGAAACCGTGGCAAGCTGGATTTTCGACCGATAGGGTCTTCCATGCTGCGATCTTCCTGCATCCCCAGCCAATCGCAAATGCAGCAAGTACTTTTCCCTGTTCCCCCCAATGGATCACCCAGGGATGCTCTGATTCACAATGCCTCTGGGACTCCTCTGTGCCTATCCCCGAATGTCCCTCATTCCCAAATTTTACAGAAAGCCCATCACCTGAAGGCTCACCTCATCCTCATTGTCCCCATCTGGCCTCATCAGACGTGGTTCTCCCTCCTCTGGTCTCATCTGAAATATCCACCCTGGATATTGGATCCAGTCCAGAATCTCATCTCCCACCCATGGGGACTTGCTCCTCCCAACCTGATATCCCTGAGGCTGACAGCTAGGTACCTCCAGTTCCAATGATTCAGTCGGGTCAGCTGCATTCTCCGATGAAGGACATTATTTTGGCATCTCAGAAACCTCCTACTAAAAAGGTTTATTCCAGCAAATGGAAGAGGTTTTTTCTTAGGGCTCGTCAGTAGGAAATTGATCCTTTTTCTGCTCCAGTTTCAGATGGTTCTGTCTTTCCTTTCCTCTCTGTTCCAACAAGGAGCGAGGTTCTTGACAATTAAGCTTCAACTGGCGGCTATTTCTAACTTTCACCTAAGTGATAGTCCCATGTTTTCTTCTAGGCTCTGCAAGGCCTTTCTTAAGGGGGATGTTCTTGCTCAGGCCTCCTTTCAAAAATCCATCCCCCCCTTGGGATCTTACATTGGTGCTGCAGTTCCTGACACAGCCTCCCTTCGAACCTGCCGCAAAGTGTAATAGGTTTCTGTCTTGGAAGACATCCTTTTTGTTGGTGGCTATTACCTCTGCCAAGAGGGTTTCTGAATTGCAGGCTCTTTGCATTGCCTCCCTTCATGATTTTTCACAAGGATAGGGTAGGACTAATCCTTCGTTCATTCCTAAAGTAGTTTTGGAAACTAACCTAAATCAGTCTATTCAGCATCCCGACTTTTTTCCCAATTTTTCGAACAAAGGAGAATATCAGCTACATTGCCTGGATGTACATAGACAGTTATGTTTCTATTTGAAGAGGACTGAAGATTTTCGAAAGTCGGATCAGTTTTTCCTAGCCTTCTCTCAGGCCAGGAAAGGCAGGGCCATTTCCAAAGTGTCAATTTCATGTTTGATAGCTTCTTGTATAGCTCACATTTACAAAAACAATCGGAGGAATTTTCCCAAGCCTATTAAAGCTCATTCTGCTAGGTCGGTGTCTACCTCTTTGGCATTCCGGGACAGAACTTCTTTGGATGACATTTGTGCTGCTGCCACTTGGTCAAACCCCCATACCTTTGTAACACATTACAAGTTGGATTTCGTGTCCAGGGGTAGAGCTTTGTTTGGTTCTTCTGTGCTCTGGCATGCCCTTCCTTGAGAACCCCCCAAGGTTATGGATAGATGAGAACTGTGACCCATCTGTGATCAATAATGACACAGCATTAAAGTTATGTACTTACCATAACTTGGAATCTCTGCTATCCAGTGTCATTATTCACATTCCCACCGTCCACCCTCCCTCCTTCTGGTGACCAGGGGATTCTTGGAGTAAATGTGTTTGGGTCTGCTGTTCCTGGGTGTGGACAGTATCACTGTCCTGATATTTATATAGCAAACTTGATCCGAGGATTATGGGTAACAGGAGTCCTGGGAGGGAAGAGCTCGAGCTCAAGAACTGTCACTCACTTTGCAGGCGTGGATCCAAGACCCATCGACATTGGATAGCGCAGATTCCAAGTTATGATAAGTACATAACTCTTTTTCCTGAGGTTGTCTAAGCCAGGAAATGGATTGCTTCCTGTGAGGTTTTCTAATGAAAACACACTTCATAAAATGATGTGGGTTACAAAAAAAAAAAAAAAATGCAAAATATGAAAAGTCATCGGTAGGCAATGTGATACGTACTGGTATCAGTTTCAAAGGTGTATCGGTAGTTAATGACTTTATATTTGCAGGTTTAAGAAACAAAAAATTGCGTTTTATTTATCATAATGACTACTGTTATAGTCATACAAAGGGTTATAGTTATGTCTGTAAGATATAAGTAGGAGAATTAGCTGGTCTGTTTGAGAGCTTTCCAATGATTTATGACTAGTTGGGATAACATATTGATGTTTTGTGATATTGCAGAATCTCTTCAAATTATGCAAGTAATATTTACACTTTACTGGGGCGGCACAGTGGCACAGCAGATATTGTTATCTCCTCACAGCAAGAGGTTCCCTGGTTAAATTCTCAGGTGGGGTGCTTTCTGTACGGAGTCTGCATGCCCACCTGTGTTCGCGTGCATTTCCTATGCGTGCTCCGGTTTCCTCCCACCTTCCAAAGACATGCAGTAGGTGGATTGGACACAGTAAATTAGCCATAAGTGTGTGTGTGGTCTGGAAGAACTGCCATGGTAAGGCTAGCCCACCCGGTGGTATAAACCTTGGCTCTTGATGATTGTCACTGTTGAAGTGTGACACCCCGATCCACATGTGCAAAAATGAGTTAAAAGGGGTTATGGATGGATTTTTACTCTGCTCAGTCACATTAAATCTATGAAGCCAAATATATTCAATAGCAAATATGACTGGCAGCATTTTATGTCTTAATATTTTGTATAAGATAATACCATTTGTTCCCATGTAGACCATTCGGCTTTTATTAAATTAATGCACTTATGCAAACATAGCTAATTGTTTTTGTTAAATCAGTTTTGAGGTTGTATATTGAATTTCTTCACATTCCCCATCATGTTTTAATGTCTTTTTTTTATAACATCCACTACTAGCCTGCACCACCCTCAACATGACAGTACTACACACTATTTTTTAATGTAAGCATGGAAAATATCTCATATTTTTCATAACTTTCAAACGCTCTACTCCAGTTCTCTTCAATTCATGCTGACCGTTTCACTTTGCATTCTTATCAAATTTTTATCTGCTTGTAGATACTCTGCCTTTTCTGCCTTAGTTTTAGGCATGCATCTCTACCTGGATTTCAGAAATTCCACTTTGATAGCACTAGAGTATACTCATTTCAGGAGTATGTGGAGCTCTCCTGTAAAGACTAGTATACTGCACAAGAACTCTGCTTTAACTGATGATTCTGCTTTTGTAGAAAGCAAATTGTCTTATATTTAGACTGGTTTGAACTTTGGTCTCAGATACTCATCGCTGGTGAAGTTCATGAGTAGAATAAATCATAACCCTTCAGTTATATCCCATTTAAAATTAAATTAAAACTTCATTAAAGCTGTCAGCAGTCCTCTTGTCCAAGTGAAGGTCTTTGCTGATCCCTCAACAGTATTTCATTGGAGCCTTGCTTAGTGTGCAGCATTGCTAGGAACTTTCCTTTGTTCTCACTGCTTTTTGTTTCACGTCACAAATCATCACTAGAATGATTTCATTTAAAAAGTAGCTGTTGCCAGTTTACTGTGATTGTCTTATTTTTCTTCACATATCTTCTGTCAGAATATTAAATGTTCTTTTAGGGTGGATGGCAGCCAAGCTGTTTAATACAGCTAATTTTTGTACCTATATTTTCTTTGTCTATCTAATGACAGGGATTTCTGAAATACACAGAAAGACAGCATCTTAGCAGTATTTATCTATTTATTTATATTCAGTCTTCAATACCACAGGCCACCCTGACACACAATTTCCTGTCTTTTAACATGTAACTAGGTCATATACTACCAGGATGTCCGTGATATAAGAAGCAGCAAATCTTTTTAAAACGCTACTAACACTTGGATTACATGCCCAAATTGCTTTTTGTAAACCACAGTGGCCTTCTATAATTAAAGTTCTGAAAAATGTGTTCCAGTTTAGCAGATTAAATTATTTAACTGATTTAATCTATTTACCATGGTAATGCACCAGTTGCACCAATTCACTGGCATACTATTTAAGATATTATTTTAGACAATCCATGGTTGATATTGTGAATGTGAGGAGATAGTTCATATTAAATGTGTGTAGATGACTAGAGGGTCGTGCATTAGGGCTTTCTGGAGTCTACAGAGCAGTGGCAGTTAGCTTGATCTTTGAGAAAGTTTAGTAATTGGGACATTGAACATACTTATTTGTAACTGTACTGTATAATGTATGTTTTATACTTTTGTATCTAAACTATAATGTATCTTGGAGCTTTTCTCCCTGGGCCTCCACTGAAAAAGAGTCATTTGGGCCCAGTGGACTTCCCGGTAATCAAACTGGAACTAAATAAATAAATAATTCTGAATATTTTTTAGCATGTGACGTCTCTGAGAGAAGGTGGAGAGCTTGTCCTATATTTTTGACTCGTATATTGATCACTGTGCTTGCTTTCTTGGCCTTTAAGTATCAGAGCATTATTACTATGCAAGTGTGTAGCTGTACTGGGTAGCCTGTTTTTTTTTCTTATTCACTGTTCCACATAAGAGGGCTCCACTTTCTCTGATGGTTAGTCTCTCTCTTTTTTTTTTTTTTTTTTTTTTTGCAGCAGAAAATAGTGATTTTCAAAGCAAGCAGCTTGTGTGACAAACCTGCATATTTTATTGGATACCTTTTGCAGTAGGGAAAATCTTTTAGTGAGTGTAGGTGATTCTAACTATGGTAGAAGTATGCCTTTGCCTATCTCAGGCTATGTCTTAAAAACACAAAAAACGAAGAAGGCACCCTCACAGAGTTCAGTAATCCAATGGATACAATGTCGTCCAACCATAAACGGTATCACAGATAAAGCAACTAGAAAATGTACATATTGGATTGGATTACTGAACTCTGTGAGGGTGCCTTCTTCGTTTTTTGTGTTTTTAAGAGTTGGTGTTGTGCTTTTGGATTACTATCTCAGGCTATGTACAAGGACCCGACAACACAAGTACAAACAGTGATCAAAACTCATAGAGGTGGTTTCCAGTGGGAGAAAGGGATTATCAGGATTCACATCTGAACCCAATGCTTTGCATACTGATGATGGGCTATATTAGTAAACAGACTAAAAGGGACTGATGAACAAATCCCCTGAACAAGAACTTCAGCAAATGACAGGGGAATGGAATGCAAAACTAAAGGCACATAGGGTGTGACTGAGTACAGACAAGACTGCTGTCATGGCAGCAAATGTGGAAAGCGGATGCAGCTAAAACCAGATAGAATTGGAAAATAGTGAAACAGTTTACCACCTTCAGGTATCTGGGATGGGGTGGTTGAGGAAAATGGGAAATCTGAATGAGGAGGTCAAAGCTAGAAACAGAGGTGGTACAACCAACTGGCACAGAGTGTTTAGGGGATTGTGTGTGACAAAAGAATGCCACAGAGCTGAAATGTTTGTTTGTGTCTTTCGGCTTTTCCCGGTTAAGGGTCGCCACAGCGGAACTCCGGTCTGCTAATGATTGGCAGTTGATTTTTGCGTACCGGCTTTCCAGGCCTGACGCACAACCTTTAATGAAGATATGCCCATTCACGCATGTCTCCACGCAGAAGACGCTGTAGCTGAGAATCGAACCGGACAGCGTCTTACTGTGAAGCGACAACACTACCGCAGCACCACCAAGGTAAGGTGTACAAAACAGAACTGCAACCAGTGCTTTTGTATGTTACAGAAACATAGGCAGTGAAGGCACATCAGATGAGGAAGCTAGAAGTGATGGAGATGGAGTGGCTTGCATATTGTGGGACAGATGAGGAAATAATGACATTAGAGTAGAAGCTAAAATATTGCCAGTTGCAGAGAAGGTCAAAAAGAACTGTTTATTCTGGTTCTGGTGTGTGTGCAGAAAAGCCGACAATGATTTGGTGAAGATTTGGGAGAGACAGGAAGAAGGCAAGAGGAGACAAGGTCATTCTGCAAAGAGATGGAAAGATTGCATGAGAGAACACAAGTTCAGAAACCTTCAGGTCTAAGCTCAGGGCCCACTTTCTAAATGGCTCTGCTCCTGCTGCTCCCTTCCAGACTAAATATCCTTACCATATCTATTAGTCCTCCTACATTCTTCACGTGTCGACATCTGACTAATCCCTATAATGAGAATTAATTGCTTATGCTATAAATTCCCTGTTTAGCTCTGTTTTTTATCCATATGTTGTGTATAATGTAAATGCTGCTCATAGTTTATATTCTACTTAAGCTGTCTTTAACAGTACAGTTGATTTGTACTCTACTCTGTAAGTTTGTAATACCATACTAAGTTATCTCTGGTCTAACATAAATTTTATTGCTGAATAACACTGCTGATATGATTATTTTTGCTGAGCAGCAGTATATTTAATTGTCCTGCTCTAGAAGATCGTGTTCTATAATAAAATGCTTATATGTTGTTTAACCGTATATTTTACCTCGTTATGTATATGCTTTTCACTAATCCAAATATATGTCTTCTTCTCTGTTGTGATGTAATGACCGATGTTCTTCATGTTTCACTGTTGCAGTCATCACATTTGGGTTATCTGTTTGCAGGTCGCCCTCAGTCGGCCTGATTATCAATGTCTTGGATCCTGCGTTGGTTGCTGTGTCATCTTCCATGACGTCAGGTAGTCAGGGGTATAAAGCTTGCAGCCAATGCCATTACATCAGTCTTTCTTGCCGTGCGGTGCCCGAAACAGAAGCAGTTCGCTGACTCCTGAAATTTTCGTTTTTGAGTTAAAAATCCAAAGTCTTCAACTAAGCTAAGTACCCCTTTAGGGATCCTTTTTCTTGCTCTAAACCGATGTCAGTAAAAGTTAACAATTGTATTTCTCGTGGAAAGCAAATACCTCGTAAAGATTTTCATTCGTACTGCATTCCTTGCTTAGGCCCAGACCACGACATACCTCGCTGTCGGTTTTGTGCTTTATTTTAATCTCGTACTATTCATCGTCTGTTCATTTTCGCATCTAAATATTTTGGTACTCTGTTCAATTATCCAGAAGTGGCTTCGGTAAGCCACAGGACTACCGACATTCCAAAAAAACGCAAAGATAAAGACAGAGACAGACCGCATATGTCCAAAGCTGCTGACGACACTTCTAAACTAGTCGCCAGTTCGCCGGTACTCATTGAGGCGCTTTCACAGCCCCTGATGCTCACTACTTCAGATTCGCAGGCCTCTACTGAGACCCATTCAAAGTCCAGTATGCCGCGAGATGCTTCTTCGACTGTGGAACCTGCGGATGTCTCTACCTTGGATGGGTCCGGTGCCGCTCTGCAGGCACTGGCTTCTGAGGGTGTATTCAGGCCTACTGACTTGCATATTAAACCAACGCCATCTTCTTCAAGGCCTAAAACTCAATCCATGTCCAGAAAACTGACACCCAGACTGCATGGTGAGGCCCCTATGCCTAAAAACAAAGAATGGCTGAAGACCTTATTACTCTAATCAGGGGAAGCCAGCCTTCTCCCACTAAGAGACCTAGGACTGATTTTCCTTCTGGTTCTTCTGATCAGGATTCTGAAATTTCTCTCTTCTCTGATAACCAGGATTTGCCCTTATCTACCTATGAGGATTCTGATGCAGAGGGAACTCCATTCCCTCTGCTTCCCCTCCAGAGGATTTCTCTTTTGGTGAAACCTTGCATACTCTTAGGGAGCATTTCCGCTGGGAAAGCCAGGATTACTCTGACTTCAAAAAGAGGCTTAGGGAATTCTTACTTCTGCCTCAACACAGGCCTTTAGCTATCCCTCCTGTACTGGATATTGTAGATGATGCCTTCTCAGAATCTAGCCTGGCCCCTGTAGATGATGCCTTCTCGGAATCTAGCCTGGCCCCTGACACTTTACCTCCTGCTCCCAGAAAACCTGATGGGTATTACAGGGTACCTAACTCTCACAAGTCCCTCTTTAAAAATCCTACTGCGGACCCTGAGACCATTTCACAGGGACCCAAGGGCATTAAGGCTACTACTGCCAAAAACCCTATCCCCTCTGATAGAGATTCCAGGGCGCTGGATAGATGGGGTAAGAAGGTATGCACTTCTGCAACTTTGGCCATTAGGGCCTTAAACTGCCAGTTTCATATGTTAAAGTATCAGCAGCATATTATTGGATTGCTTAAACAGAAAATTATGTTGATTCCTGACTGTGCTGAAAATAAAGAATTACAGGATTTAATGCATTCTGCTGAACAAGTTGGAAAACATACTTTGCAATGTGGTTTTGATTTATTAGAGGCATCTTGCAGGGCTGCTGTCACTGGGTCTGTACTTAGAAGGCATGCTTGGCTTAAGGAGCAATCTTTGTAAATTACTGGATGCTCCCTTAAACCAAGACCGCCTGTTTGGTAATAAAGCAGAAGAAAAACTTAAAAAGATGGAGGAAAAAGCTAAATCTATGCAAACTGTTAAGGATTTCCTGCAAGTACAACCTCCCAGATTTAGTAGGCATTGGCCCTCTAATAATTGGTTCTTTCCTGCCTCTTCCAGGCCTTCTCAGTCCAAACCCAGAACCAGCAGAACACCCAAGCTTCAGTCCCAGGGTACTCACAGGCCTAAGCAGTGGGGGGCTCCCACTTCCAAAGCAGGGAGTAGTAAGACTCCCCCCTATGGTAAATTGTCTCAATGACTTGACTTTAAACCTTCCAAGCCCTGCTCAACTGACTGTTCATTTAGGGGGAAAGATTTCCCTGCATGCAAAAAATTGGGAAGTCATTACCCAGGACAAATGAGTTTTAAGTATAGTTTCCCAGGGATACAGATTGCAATTCCACTCCTCACCAACCCCAAACAGTTGGCTAGACCTACGCCCAAATCAGTGGACAGAGGCTCAAAAGCAAGTTCTCTCTCTTTTAAGCATCAGGGCTATTCAATCTGTCCCAGAAGAAGAATGGGGGCATGGTTTCTACTCAAGACTTTTCCTGGTACCCAGAAAAGGCAATTCCTGGTGTCCTATCCTGGACCCATCTATCCTAAACACATTTTTTTGGTAATTCCAAAATTCAGGATGCTAACTCTTCATCAGCTGCTTCCCATGCTAGGCAAAAATGCCTGGTTGGCAACACTAGATTTAAAGGAAGCCTACCTGCACATCCCAATAAGGGAATCTTGCAGAAGATACCTATGCTTCAGAGCAGGCTACATGCACTATCAGTTCTCTGCACTGCCCTTTGTCTTATCTACTGCACCCAGAGTGCCTAGCTCCAGTCATTGTATTTTGCATGCAAAGAAATATTCAGATATACCCATACCTGGGCGATTGTCTAATTCAGGCAGAAAGCCAGGACATACTATTAAATCATCTGGCATTTGTAAAGAAATTGCTAACTTCTCTGGGGTACACCATAAACAAAAAGAAATCACATCTTGTACCCTGCCAACAAATTGTATTCCTGGGGGAAGCTTGAAAACATCTTCCCAGATGGCCTACCTCATGCCAGAGAAGCAAGTTCATTTGACAGTCTACTTCAAACTACTGGCCACAAAGATCCAGCTATCTGCAAGGAAAATATTGCAAGCCCTGGGGTTCATGGCCTCTTGCATTCTACTAATTCAATATGCAAGACTTCATATGAGGAAACTATAATGGTATCTAAAAAGCCTATGGTGTCAACATTCTCAGGATCTAGAATCAATGATTCCTGTCATACCTTTTCGAAAATTAGAGTTCCTTTGGTGGGCAGATGCCTGCCACCAAAACAAGGGACTGCCATTCACTCTACCCCCTGCCGTCCAAACCCTAACAACAGATGCATCAGACTATGCATGGTGAGCTCACTTGGCTGGGCAGTGCATTCAGGGCAAATGGAACCCAAGTCAAATGCACCTGCATAGCAATCAAAAAGAAATGTTAGCTGTACAGAATGCTCTGACAGCCTTCAAGGACCACATTCTTCCAGGATAATTATTGGTAAAGACGGACAACACCGCTGTTATGTGGTACATAAACAAGCGGGGGGAACCCACTCGCACCCCCCTGCAGACTAGCCATGACTCTGTGGAACACAGCCTTGAGGTACCAAGTACACCTACAGGCTCAGTTCCTGCCAGGAAAGCTAAATGCACTGGCAGACGACCTAAGCAGAAATCACATGGACCAACACGAGTGGAAACTGGAACCAAAGATATTCAACATGTTGAGAAACAAATGGGGGATCCCAGAGATAGACCTGTTTACCTCCCCTCAGAACTACCAATTGGATAAATTCTGCAGAAGGACTCCCCAGAAACAAGCTTGGAAAGTGGGTGCCCTGTCCTTCACCTGGAAAAAAACTATCAGTGTATGCCTTCCCCCTCTGCCTCTCCTCTCCAAAGTGCTACTAAAGATCAAACAGGACAAGCCAAGGACAATACTGATTGCACCAGACTGGCCACGCCAACACTGGTGTACCCCCTCTTGCGCAGTGTGTCACTGCTGGCACCATGGCACCTGCCTCAGACCCCTGCCCTGCTGTCCTAGCAGGATGGCCAAATTCTCCACCCACAGCTTCAAACCGTGAACCTTGCAGCCTGGCTAATTACCTGATCTCTCCGTTACCATCAATCAGTAACCAAGTAATGGATGTCATTCTGGAGGCTAGGAGGCCTATACTTGAAAATCCTATGCTGAAAAATGGAAAAGATTCTGTTCCTGGTGCCAAACTCAGGGGATGGGCACAGCAGTGCCCAATTTACCTCATATTCTTCAGTACTTAACTGAGATGCTTCACAAGGGCCTTTCCTTTTCTTCCATCAAAATTCATGCCTCTGTCATTTCAGCACATTACAATACAGAGCCACCCCTCTTCTCTCATCCACTGCAGAAGCAATTCCTCAGAGGGGCCAAAAACTTAAGACCACCCAGGACAGCCCCTACTCCAGCCTGGGACCTTAACTTTGTATTGGAAAAGCTCACTCTACCTCCCCTTGAGCCAGCTGCAAATTCAGAGTTGAATGGAAAACAGCCTTCCTTCTAGCCATCACTTCAGCAAGAAGGGTGTCTGAATTACAGGCCCTCATGGCAGATGAGCCTTTCATCATCTTTTATGCGGACAGGGTGTCCCTCAGGACCAATCCCTTTTTTTTGCCCATGGTGGTATCCAGAGTGGCCCTTAATCAATCCATTAATTTGCCAACCTTCTTTTCTAATCCACAGAACAAAGGGGAACAAATACTGCTCTCCTTGGATGTGCACAGACACCTTAGGTTTTACTTGGACAGGACTAAGCCTCTCAGGAAATCTGAACAGCTGTTGGTTGCATTTGCTGCAGGGGCAGTGGGGAAGGCCATTTCAAAGCAAACCATTTCTAAGTGGATAGGCCATTGCATTCATTTCTGCTATAAGCACCATGGAAAACCTACCCAACAGGGGATAAGACCGCATTCAACCAGGGCTGCATCTACCTCTACAGCCTTTCTCAGAGGTGTCCCCTACCAGGGACATTCTAGAAGCTGCTACCTGGAGTTCTGTACATACTTTCACCAAGCATTACCACTTGCCAATTTTTTCTCAATACAGAGCTGGCTTTGCCACTGCAATCTTGCAGGGCCTTATAGCTGGTCCTAATGCTATATAATTACCTCCTCCCATCCTTAGCTTTGGGAATCTACCCAAATGTTGATGACTGCAACAGTGAAACATGAAGAACATAGAACAGATGTCCTTCAAGGATGCATCTGCAGTCCTAACATATGGGTTGTCCTGCCTCAGGCAGCCCCTCGGTCGGCCGGATTCCAAAGTCTGGGTCTGGCCTCGGCTGATGTCGCACTTCACCCGACGTCATAGCTCCTGGGGTGTAAAGGCATCAGCCGACACCATTTTCCTCAGTCTTTCTTGCCGCGCGGTGCCCGAAGCAGAAGCTGTTTGCAAGTGCCGGTTGGTCAGATCCAGAGATTTCTACTACCGAAGACTTCTGAAAAGCTAAGTACCCCGTTGGGGACTCTCTCTTGCCTCAGCCGATGTCAGACAAAGTAAATAATTATTTAACTTGTGGGAAACAAATACCTCATAAGGATTTCCACTCTTACTGCCTTCTTTGTTTAGGCCCGGACCACGATGTATCAGCTTGTTTAGCCTGTGCTTCCTTCAACCGACGGACGCTTAGACGTCGGTCGGAGTTTGCAGAGGAGTTTTTTGGTCCCGCTTTTGCATACAAAATGCCGTCGGAGACCTCCGACTACACAATTAGCTAAAAAGCACAAGGAAAAGGACCGACACTCGCGGCCCGCGGTTTCGGCTGAAACCACGGTTAGGCCTACAGCGAGTGTCTCAGTTTCGGCTGAAACAGAGTCCTCGGTTCTTCCTTCGGCCGAAAGCAGGCCTCCGATAGCCGAGGCTTCTTAGAGCATGGTTGAATCGGCTACTGAAATTGCCCCTACAGAAGCAAGCACCCATGATTTGTCAGATACTATTCCTTTAGACATATCTACCCCTGCACGTGGGGCTGCTAGACCCCCTGCATCTATGTCTATCAAGGCCTTTTCCAGGGCTAAAGCAGCTAAGTCTTCTAAGGCCTTACCTGCTAAAACTCCCTCACACAGGCCTACCTCTAGTTCTCAAATGCTCAGCCTGGCTGAGGATCTCATTTCTTTGATCAGGGGATCCCAACCTCACCCAGACAGGGTCTCTCAACCCCCTCCAGATAAGAGGCCTAGGACTGAACCTCCGGAACCTGTTTCTACAGACTATTCCTCGGATGACTCATATCTCAGACCCTCAGGAAGGCCCATATTCTCCTTATGAGGATTCTGATGCAGGAGACTCCATTCCTTCTGCCTCTCCTCCTGAAGAATTTTCTTTTGGGGAAACCTTACATGCTATGAGGGAACACTTTCAATGGCAGGGCCAGGATTTTTCAGATTCAAGGAAAAGGCTAAGGACTTTCTTACACTTACCACAACATAGGCCTTTAGCCATTCCTCCAGTACTAACAGTTGTTGATGATGCATATAATGATGCCTGTTCTGCCCCTGATTCTCTTCCTCCGGCCCCTGCCAAGCCTGACAGATATTACAGGGTCCCGGACACACACTACCATTTGTATAAGGCACCCGTTGCAGATCCTGAAACCATTTCACAGGGCCCTAAAGCTGTGGCAGCTGCTTCTGCCAAAAATCCTCTCCCCTCTGAAAGGGAATCTAGAGCATTAGAGAGATGGGGTAAAAAGGTTTATACTTCTGCTACTCTTTCGGCCAGGGCCTTAAACTGTCAGTTTCACATGATTCAGTACCAGGAATTTTTGTTAGACCAGCTAAATAAAAAACTGTCCTCTCCTGAACCTATAGACTGCAAGTCCCTTCAGGATTTGGTACATAACTCTCAGCAGGTCAGTAACCATTTCTTAAAATGTGCCTATGATGCACTGGAGGCTTCCTTTAGATCAGCTATGACTGGAACAGTGATTCAAAGGCATGCCTGGTTAAAAGAACAATCCTTACCAGACCATGTTAAGTCAAAATTCCTAGATGCTCCTATGGAGAAACAAAGTGTGTTTGGCTCCCCTGCATAGGAGGTTCTAAAGAAGGTGGAGGAAAAAGCAAAATCTGTCCAAACAGTCAAGGATTTCTTGCAGGTCCAACCTCCGAGGTTTAGCAGAAATTGGCCTTCGAAGAATTGGTCCTTTCCAGACACCTCCAGAGCACAAAGAGGCAGAAATAGACGCCCAAGAGGCAGAGGTCAATCCAGGGGTGCCTACAGGGGACGTCAGTGGCAACCTACCAACCAGAGAAGTACTGCCACAGATTCAACTACAACCACTTCCACAGGGCAGACACAATGACTTGGCTCTGATTACGCCTACCAGGGAACAACTGGAAGCACCCTTGGGCGGAAAACTAGCTTTATTTTCCAACAACTGGCATTGCATTACAGGAGACAAATGGACTTTACAAACAATAGACAAAGGCTACAGGTTTCACTTCCACACTCTACCAAAAAAGAGAGGAATGCCAAACCTACCACCAAGCCAAAAAACAGACGCTCTAAGACAAATCAACAACTTACCAAGGATGAGAGCTATAGAAAAGGTACCGCCTATGGAACAAGGCCAAGGATTTTACTCCAGGCTTTTCCTTGTACCAAGAAAAGAAAATCAATGGAGACCTATTCTCGACTTGTCCGCTCTGAACACATACCTCATTGATCCAAAATTCAAAATGCTGACCCTCCAGCAACTTCTTCCCATGCTGGGCAAGGAGTCTTGGCTGGTGACTCTAGATCTCAAGGAGGCATACCTGCACGTCCCTATACGACCAGATTGCAGAAGACACCTCAGATTTCTTGCAGGATCAGAGCATTATCAATTCTCAGCATTGCCCTTTGGCTTATCTACTGCGCCCAGAGTATTCACGAAATGCCTGGCATCAGTAATTGCTCATTGCAGGCTTCAGGGAATTCAAATTTACCCATACCTGGACGACTGCCTAATACAAGCGGACAACAAGGCAAAATTAACAAAAGATTTGGAAAAGGTCATACAACTGTTGCAAGCCTTGGTATACACAGTCAACATGCAAAAATCAAGACTAGTACCATCCCAAAGGATAACATTCTTGGGTGCAGAACTGGATACATCAACTCAGATGGCTTTTCTCACAGAAGAAAAACAAAAGCAGCTACCAGTATATTTCATGGCATTGACAACACAAACTCAGCTTACTGCAAGGAAAGTCCTGCAAGCCCTGGGTTACATAGCATCCTGCATAATATTGATTCCGCATGCCAGGCTGCATATGAGAAAGTTGCAATGGTACCTAAGGAATGTATGGTCTCAACACAAGCACAGTCTAGAAGCCCAGATTCCAATAATTCCATGCCTGAAGCAAGAATTCCAGTGATGGGCTCAGGCCTGTCAGTTGAACAGAGGACTGCCTTTCCACAAACCTCATCCAATCCAGACCATCACCACGGACGCCTCAGACCTAGGCTGGGGGGCACACATGGTGGACAAGTGCATGCAAGGCCTATGGACCCAAGACCAGCTGAATCTACACATAAATCTAAAAGAGATGCTGGCAGTGAAACATGCAATCCAGGCATTCCGACCATTCCTTCAACAAGGTCACCTGCTGATAAGAACGGACAATACCACAGTCATGTGGTACATCAACAAACAGGGAGGTACACACTCATATCCTCTATGCCGGATGGCAATGGACCTGTGGAATGTGGCCCTGAATCTCAACATTCATCTTCAGGCCAGATTTGTACCAGGAAAAGAAAATTCACTAGCAGACTCCTTAAGCAGAACTACCACGGATGCTCACGAATGGATGCTGCATCCAGATATCTTCAAAACCATAACAAAGAAATGGGGACTACCAGAGATAGACCTGTTCGCCTCCCCACACAACCACCAATTGAAGAAATTCTGCACAAGAGCATACCACCCACTTGCTTGGAGGGTGGACTCCCTTTCCTTCAGCTGGAAAAACCTGACAGCATATGCATTTCCACCTCTTCCTTTGATGTACAAAGTCCTACTGAAGATCAAAGAGGATCAGCCAAGGGTAATCCTGATAGCTCCAGACTGGCCGAGGCAACATTGGTACCCGCTACTGAGAAGCATGTCTCGGACTCTCGCATGACCTCTACCTCTACGGACTCTCGCATGGCCTCTACCTCTATGTCCCTTACTTCTAACACAAAACAACTACAAGATCCTACATCCAAACTTGAAAATACTGCAGCTAGCTGCTTGGAATATTGCATAAAACTAAATAACCCAGATTTATCTCAGAGGGTCAAGGACATTATCCTGGAGGCTCGCAGACCCTCCACAAGGAAAACTTATTCAGCCAAATGGAAAAGATACCTCATTTGGAGTACAGCAAAGGGAGAAAATGTCTCATTGGCAAACATAGCACACATCCTGGAATACTTAGCAGAACTGTTCCACAATGGCCTTTCCTATTCCTCCATTAAGATTCATGCATCAGCAATCTCAGCAGAATACAACATGGATCCTCCTGTCTTCTC
Source organism: Protopterus annectens (assembly GCF_019279795.1). Lineage (NCBI taxonomy): Eukaryota > Metazoa > Chordata > Ceratodontiformes > Protopteridae > Protopterus > Protopterus annectens. The sequence continues at coordinate 588,876,450 of NC_056746.1, forward strand.
TCATCCTCTACTCAGACAGTTCTTGAGAGGAATCAAAAACGTAAAGCCTGCAAGGAAACCACCTCTACCTACATGGGATCTCAACTTTGTCCTGGAAAAGTTGACACTTCCTCCTTTTGAACCAGCAGCAACAGCAGATTTACAGTTCTTGTCTTGGAAAACTGCTTTCCTGCTAGCAATCACTTCAGCAAGAAGGGTATCTGAATTACAGGCATTAATGGCAGTACAGCCCTTCTTTATCTTCCATCAGGATAGAGTGTCTCTGAGAACCAACCCTACCTTTATGCCAAAAGTGGTCTCCAGAGTATCATTGAACCAAGCGATTCATTTACCTACATTCTTCCCCAACCCACAGAACAGGGGGGAAAGACTGCTACATACCTTGGATGTGCACAGACAATTACGCTACTATCTGGACAGAACTAAGACCAATAGAAAAACTGACCAACTTCTGGTAGCATATGCAACAGGAATGCAAGGAAAAGCAATTTCAAAACAGACAATCTCAAAATGGATAGGAAATTGCATCCGATTTTGCTATTCTTTTCATGGAAAGACAACTCCTGAAAATATCAGACCTCATTCCACAAGAGCTACAGCCACCACTACAGCTTTCCTACGAGGAGTGGCTACCAAAGACATTTTAGAAGCTGCTACTTGGAGCTCCGTGCATACATTTGCCAAGCATTATAACCTCTCTTTATACTCCAGATCCCGAGCAGGTTTTGCAACTGCTGTGTTGCAAGGGATCTTGACTACACCATCTTTATCTTAGTGCCTCCTCCCCCAGTTTGGCTATGGTATTCTACCCATATGTTAGGACTGCAGATGCATCCTTGAAGGACATAGTACAGTTTTGTACCTACCATAAATGTAGATGTCCGATAGGTATGCATCTGCAGTCAGGATTGCCCACCCTCCTTCCCCTCTGTGGTATTCCTAGGGTATCTATCCCTCTTTTAGCTAGCTGGGGGAAATTATTATGGTGTATTTGTTTTGTATATATGTATATATATATATATATATATATATATATATATGTATGTATATATATATGTATGTATATATATATATATATATATATATATATATATATATATATATATATATATATATATATATATATATATATATATATATATATATATATAAAATTTTTGCTCTCTTCTGTTTGGAGTTATATGCATTTATCCAAATTTAGCCTTCCTAGAGGGCACCTGGCATCTGGGGCAAGAAACACTGAGGAAAATGGCGTCGGCTGATGCCTTTATACCCCAAGAGCTATGACGTCGGGTGAAGTGTGACATCAGCCGAGGCCAGACCCAGACTTTGGAATCCGGCCGACCGAGGGGTTGCCTGAGGCAGGACAACCCATATGTTAGGACTGCAGATGCATACCTATCGGACATCTACATTTATGGTAGGTACAAAACTGTACTTTGTGTACACTTACCATAAATGTAGATGCTCAAGTGTATTCACTGTTGCAGTCCTGGTTACCCTCCCTCCAGCCCCCTGGCTTCTATTTACTATACTTCTGTTCTTGTTTACTGTGCTTAAAGCTTTTTGGTGTATTTGCTTTTTTTGGTGGAGGTGTAATCTGGTATATAATTGCTTCCCATTATGGGGGCACCTGACATCGGAGGCAAGAAAACTGATGTAATGGCGTCTGCTGCATGCTTTATACCCCTGACTATCTGACGGCATGGAAGATGAGACGGCAACCGACGCAGGACCCAAGACTTTGATAATCAGGCCGACTGAGGGCTACCTGCAAGCAGATAACCCAAATGTGATGACTGCAACAGTGAATACACTCGAACATCTACATTTATGGTAAGAGTACATAACTGTACATGTTATGTGATCCTATCTCGCCTACGACTCCGACTCTGCCAACTACTTTCTAGCACAAAGTCTCTAATTGGCTGGGCTAACCGGTATCCCAGGATGCACCTCGCCCCAACCCCCAGATCTCATTTGCCGCTCGTTGAGTTAGGACGTGGTCTCGAGCTTGGCTGTGGCTAAGGACACTTTTACTAAACTTAGTTTTGAACTTCTCTTTTATACAAAAAAGCTATTCTCATAGCTATATTGTGTTTTGTGTGTGTTTGAGCCTATTCGGTTAGTTTTGGAGAGTGTGTGTGGTTTCCCTTGTGTTTGGCGGGCTAGGCCTGTTTAATTTAGAGGGACCTAGTCCTCTGCTTCGCATCCATTCTATAGTGTGTTTGTTGTCAGTTCCTTTTCCTAGGGAACGTTTAAATTAGAGTTCCTGTGTCCAGTAGTGTTTCCCACCTTCCTCCTGTTGTTGTTGAGTGTTTGGATATTGTTGGACATGTCGAAAGAGCAGAAGGAGCATAAACCCTCCGGGTTTAAGAAATGCTCTAAATGTGCTTATAAAATGTCTATTACAGACGGGCATGCCATCTGTGTTTATTGCCTTGGTGCGATTCATTTACAAGAATCATGCAGTGTCTGCCATTCCTTCAGCTCTAGGGTGCTGCAGGAAAGGAAAAATAAACTGATTTTGAAGGGCCTAGTCAAGCCCTCTTTTGAAGAGGATCTAGAGTCTGCTTCTTGTACTGGCAAGTCTAAATCTACCAGAACTAAGAAAAGATCTCGGGCTCCATCTAGTTCTTCGGAGCCCCCGGAGAAGATTTTGAAAATAGTTACAACCTCCTTGGCTCATTTAGCTTCGGAGCCGCAGGACAAGAGCTCTGTTTTGGGTACTGCCTCCTCGGCTCCATTGTCCTCGGGGCCGCAGGAGGTATCTGTGGTACTGGAGTCGACCTCGGCTCCGATCATTTTGGAGCCAGTTCAGAGCCGGTCACCCAGTGTTAGACAGGAGTCCATAGGTAGGAGATCCTCATCTCCTTCAGTTTCATCCAAATCCTCGAGGTTGTCTGATCTGGACGTGGATAGGGTGGTCCAGAGGCTCCTTCAGTTGCTGGTGTTAGCCAGATTGTTTTCGGCTCCGACCCACTCGGCTCCGGAGCCTACCCCCTTGTCGGTACTGATGATTCCTCCTCCGAGCACCTCTTTGTCGTCGGAGCCGGAGTGTTGGGCGCCAAGTGATGTCCTTGCACCAGCTCCGATACCCCTGGCGGGTTTATCGGAGCCATCGTCGGCTCCAACCATTTTGGTTCCGTCATCTGGTTTTGGCACTCTGGTTTCCTTGGTCGGGCCCGAGGGGGATGCATCGGGACTTCTGTCGACCCCGTGTCTCCCTCTCGGCGCTTTGGCTAGGGGCACCCCAACTCTGGTTTTGGTCTCTGAGATGGGTCAGTCCTCTGATTCGGGGTGGGGCTTGCCTTCGAGGCCATGAGGAGCGCACTTGCCAGGTCGTCAGTGACATCACTTGGATCGGTCACTCCGTCCCCATACACCCCGGCTAGAGCCTCTGATGCCCCCCTATCTGTGGACAGCAGAGCTCAAAGGCCTGAGGACACCCCCATGAGTGGTCCCCAACTTTCTGAGGGCCCCTCAGAGTCTGTGCCTGAGGAGCCTCCCAGGAAGAAGTTGTGCAAGAGGAAGCACACAGACTCCCAAGACGAGTCCATCACCTCCGTTACCGACCTCGAAGATGCAGAGGTGTCCCCTAAGTCGTCCTCCAATGATGTCTCTTTCTCCGACATCCTGGAGATATTGAGGCAGAGAGGCGACTGGCCTTCCAAGCCCCCCTCTGAGCAGGAGTCGGTATTCCTCAAGGCCTTCGGAGCTCAACCTTCCACCTCCTGGGTGTCTCCACCCTTCGATCTGATTTGTCGAAGGGTGTGGGAGCACCCTGATTCCGTGGAACCAGTGCCCAGTCTGAATAAGTTCCTGTCTGCTCCCCCAGGGAAAGAGTTCTTGACAAAAGGGGTCCCTGTAGATGCCATGGTGGTGGCGTCAGCCACTCAGCAAGAAGTTGCAGAGGCTGCTTCTTCCGTCCATCCTCCTGACAAGGAGTCCAGGAGTATGGATCGGTATGGGAAGCATACCCTGTCTTCAGTGACCTTTACACTGCGGTCACTGAATTACCTTGGTCACTTTACTCTGCTCTAGAGAGATCTCCTCAAAGAGATGGGAGATACCTTGATGGGTAACATGCCTGAGGCGGTAGCGCAGACTGTTAATGCCCAGTTGTCTACCCTTGGTTCCATTGTCAACTCGTCCATGAGGCTCATATCTTATGCAGCCAAGGGAGCGAGTAGGGCAGCTAGTTCAGGTTTGGCTCTTAGGAGGCAAGCCTGGATGCGCCTATGTCACTTTGCGGAGGCCTTCAAGTCTTCCTTCACTGACGCCCCCTTCGATGGGTCCTCTCTTTTCGGACCCAAAGTTTATTTATTTATTTATTTAAATTTGTTGACCGGGAGTGTCCGACTGGACGTAGGTCCATTTTCAGCGGAGGCCCGGGGAGAAAAGCTCCACAGTTAAAATAAACAGACAGTATATACATTGGATTACATAGTGAATAACAATTTACATAGCAATTACTTACAACATATTTACAGATGAAGAACATAGTACATCAGTAGACAACTAGAATCTTTATCTGTGAAGTCCATACCAGACGTTAACAAATGTTACAAGAAGAAGAAGTTTGTGCTGTATAATAAGTACTGGCTTATGAGCATCTGAGCTTGCTATAATCAAGGTAGTTAGTGGAGTGGAAAGAAGGGTAGTGGTTGGATGGGGTGGATGATATTAGAGTGGGAGTTGCAAGGGCATAGCCAGCATGTTTTTAGTTGCGCTTTTAGTAAAGTTTTGAAGTGGGTGCATGATGGTATGCAGGTAATTGTGGGTGGGAGTGAGTTCCATAATTTAGCTATGGCGCAAGAGAATAGTGCTTCACCAGCAGAGTTATTGGCTTTAGTGATCTGCAAGTGATTTTGCTGCTGGATCTTAGTGGTCTGGTGGTGCAATAGGGTTGGAGTAGATTCTGGAGGGATGGGAAATTTAGTGGTTGATTTACTAGTTTGTGGGCTAGTGAGAGTTGATACCATTGAAGGAGGTGAGGGAGTTCAAGCCAGCCCAGTTCAGCAAGTGAGAGACAGTGGTGACTATGGTAGAATGCCCCTGTGGCGAATTTGGCAATTTTGTTGTAGCAGGTCTCTAGCTTGTTTAGATCACATTGCCTTAGGTTGGTATATATTGGAGAGGCATAAAATAGGGTGGAGATAAGGTGGGAATTTGCTATTGAAATCTTTGCTGCTTTGGTGAGAAATTGCTTATTTCTGTATAACGCTCCTAGTTTTTTGTGGACTTTTTTATAATCATGGATATGTGAATGTCAAATTTTAGTTTATTGTCTAATAATTACCGGAGGTTACACCATTCCCTTTGCTTCACCCCCTCCCCCAATCAAAAAAATCCCAGACGTTCCACCCAGTCAAAGGGATCAAGTAGCACTAGAGATATCAAAGCTGCTAAGAAAAGGAGTCACCCAACTGGTCCCCTCAGACCAGATCGGATCAGGAATTTACTCAAGACTCTTTTTGGTGCCGAAAAAAACAGGGGATGTGAGACCCATTCTGGATCTCAGCCGATTGAATCACTACATCCTGAAGTCCAAATTCCGAATGGTCACTTTTCAATCCATCTTCCCATTGCTGGGAGAGGGGAGTATGGATGTGCTCCATCGACCTCAAGGATGCCTATTACCACATCAAGATAAACAGGGCATCCAGGAATCATTTACGTTTCCGGCTAGGAGCCAGTCATTTCCAGTTTCGAGCCCTGCCCTTTGGTCTCACCACAGCCCCCAGGGTGTTTACCAAGTGTTTGGCAGTGGTGACAGCTCACCTGAGATGTCTAGGATTCCAAGTGTTTCCTTACCTGGACGATTGGCTCCTTACCGCCCCCACCAGGCATCTCCTCATTCAAGCCAGGGAGGCTACCATAACCCTTTGTCAAAGGATAGGAATTACATTAAACTGGGAAAAATCTGCCTTGCTGCCCTCACAGAGTGTTGTATTTATAGGCACAGAGCTAGACTCTGTTCAAATGAGGGCCTTTCTACCTCTAGAAAGGTTGCAATCTCAGGTCCAAGCTTTGTTGCCCCGCAAGAAGGTTCAAGCCAGGTTAGTTCTTCAGCTGTTGGGATCCATGGCGGTGACCATCATGCTAGTGCCCTTAACCAGGCTACACATGCGGATCCTCCAGTGGCTCCTTTCAGTCAAGTAGTCCTTTCAAAAATTCCCTCTCTCTCATCCAATTCTCCTCATGGAACAATGCAGACAGGATCTCCGTTGGTGGCTATGTTCCTCCAACCTGGACAAGGGGGGGAATCTAATTCGTTTGTCTCCTGCTGCCACGATGACCATGGACGCTTCCCAGATAGGGTGGGGGGGTATTATCTCGGCAGAACGGTCCAAGGCACGTGGCAGCATCACGAGGTACACTTGCACATCAATGCCCTAGAGAGGAGAGCAGTGCTATTAGCGTTGCAAGCACTCTAGAGCTCTCTTCCCCGGGGAACGATTGCTATTCACTCAGACAGCATGTCAGTTGTGTGGTACCTGAACAAGCAAGGAGGAACCAAGTCTTACCCCCTTTGCAGAGAAGCCATGAGAGTGTGGAATTGGGCAGTGTCTTCCCAACGGTTTCTAGTGGCAACGCACATTCTGGGAAAATCCAACGTGATAGCAGACAGGCTAAGCAGAGCTATTCTGATGCCCTGTGAGTGGTCTCTGAACAACCGAGTTGCGACTCGGATATTCAGCAGGTGGGGTCAGCCTTGCTGCGATCTCTTTGCCAGTCCTCTCAATGCCAAATGCAGCAACTACTTCACCCTGATCCCCCCATACGGGGAGTCACCCAGGGATGTACTAATCCACGGTTGGCCTCCCAGTCTGCTCTATGCCTTTCTTCCATTTCCTCTGTTACCAAGAGTGATTCAGAAAGCAATTTACTTGGGAAGCAAGATGATTCTAATTGCTCCACACTGGCCGCGCCAAGTCTGGTTCCCCTTCCTTCAGCGGTACACAGTGGACGGTCCTTGGACTCTGGATCCAGTGCCAGACCTATTGACTCACATGTCGGGACAGTTCCACCCCTCCCTACAGTCCCTCAGGTTGACAGCCTGGCTGCTCCACTTCCATCATTAGTTAGACTACATTCCTTTTTGCCTGAGGTGGTGCATATCCTATCGTCGTCTCACAAGTCCTCCACCAGAAGAATTTACTCCAGCAAATGGAAGAGATTTTCCACCTGGGCTCAGGCGCAAGGCCTGGACCCTTTCACAGCCCCTATATCGGCGGTCTTAGACTTTTTAGCTATGCACTTCCGACAGGGCTCCGCTTCCTCGACCATTAAGGTGCAGCTGGCGGCCATTTCTAACTTCCATGTATCCTACGAGCCCGCTCTTATGGGCCATAAACTTTGCAAGGCCTTTTTGAAAGGATCCTGGTTACTTCGCCCTCCTGTGTCAGAACCCATCATGCCATGGGATTTAAATCTGGTGTTGCAAGCCATCACTTCTCCGCCATTTGAGCCGGCTGCCACTTGCGAGCTAAAATTCTTATCCTGGAAGATGGCGTGCTTGGTGGCCATCACTTCGGCTAGAAGCGTATCAGAACTTCAAGTGTTGTCCATTAAGCCCCCGTATTTGATCTTCCATAAGGACAGGGTATCCTTGAGACTTAATCCGTCCTTCCTCCCTAAGGTCTTCCACGTTTAACCTCCATCAATCCATTGAGTTACCTGTGTTTTTTCCAAACTTCTCCAACAAAGCAGAGTTCAAATTTCATCAATTGGATGTGCATAGACAACTGAGATTTTATTTACACAGGACGAAACATGTAAGAAAATCGTATCAATTGTTTGTGTCCTTCTCAGAGAATAGAATGGGTGGCCCTGTTTCCAAGTGCACAATTTCTAAGTGGATTAAGGATTGCATTTCCTTTATTTACTCATCAGCAGGCAGAAATTTACCATTCCCAGTTAAGGCTCATTCCACCAGGGCAGTCTCGACTTCAGTAGTGTATCATGCCAGGCTTTCCTTGGACGACATTTGTGCAGCGGCCACCTGGGCTTCTCATCGTACCTTTATCTCTCATTACAAGCTGGACGTGGCATCTAGAGGCCGGGCTTCCTTTGGTTCCATGGTTCTCAGGAGTATTTTCCTATGAGCCTCCCGGGCTAGAGGTGCTAGGGATGCTGTCCCATCAGTAATGAATGTAGGCGAGATAGGACCACATAACATCAGTTAGTTATATACTCACCATAACGATCGATGTATGTGGTCCATCTCGCCTACATTCTTACATACCCTCCCACCTGCCCTCTTCCTGAAGGATTTGGAGGAAAATTGCTCTGAGACCCTTCAAAATAGTTTTTTATTCCTTTTTCCTGGTGGGTGATATTCCTCTTAGTGAGGTTTGTGTACGTGGAGTGATTGCGATGTATGCAAACAAGATCTGGGGGTTGGGGCGAAGTGCATCCTGGGATACCGGTTAGCCCAGCCAATTAGAGACTTTGTGCTAGAAAATAGTCAGCCGAGTCAGAGCCGATTCTCTGCTCCAAACCCATCAGTAATGAATGTAGGCGAGGTGGACCACATACATCGATCGTTATGGTGAGTACATAACTAACTGTTTTCTTTGCTTGAGCTTTTCCCCTGCCTCTACTAAAAAGGGGTCTCTTATGACCGAGTCAGACTTTCCTACTAACAAATGCAAATAAAGAAATAAAAAGTTTGTCTGAATGCCTTTGTTGGTCTTCTTTCGCCTTTTCCCAGTTAGGGGTCGCCACAGCGGAAGTCCGGTCCGCTAATGATTGACCGTGATTTTTTTATGGTGCCGAGTTACCAGCCCGATGCTCAGCCTTCAAAGAAGGCACACCCATTCACACACGCAGCTACCTGCATGTCTTTAAACATCACTTGGCCACGGGGAGGACATGCAGACTCCAGACAGAAGGCGCCCCAGCCAAGAATCTAACGGGGAGAACCTCTTGCTGTGAGGCGACAACTCTAAATGCTGCACCACCATGGCCGGTTGTTGATAAAACTGTGAAACAAATGTAAGACTATTAAGAAATAACATTAGTCCATTTTGGGCTTAATTTAGAATGTAACCTGAAGTCTTACTTTTTCTATGTTAATTAAGGGTAAATTTCCTATATTTATTGAACAGTGGGTGTCTGTGTCCCTTATCCTGCCTGGAAGATAAATTTTACTCTTGGATGGTGATGAGTGATTTATTTTCTAATGTAATTTTTGTATGAACAATACAGTTTTTTTTTCTCTCAAGTACAAGAGAGAAATAAGAACCAATCCCTCCTTCATGTTTTCAGAACCAGCATTGAGTCAGTTCTTTCAGTTATCTGTGCTGTACCCTTTTTCACAGAACAAGGTGGAATAATTGTTGCACTTCATGGTCTTTGCCCAGGCAACCAGAAATATTCTAAGAGGACAAAATAATTCAGGCAGGCTGACTAGCTACTTTTTTTCCTTTATGGTAGCAAAAGTAAGGCAAGCTAGTTTCTAAGGTAGTCTTTTTGTAAATGGCTAGCTAACTACATTACGTTCAGTTGCGATTACCATGAAAAGACACTGAAAGGGGAGGTTAAAGTCCTTGCAACAAGAACAGCCTGTGCTGCTTCTTTAGGGATGTTTTAGTTTATAGCTGAGGCAGCATCTTAGACTTTCAGTCATAGCATTTCCAAATACTGTATTTTGGGTAAACAACCCAGAAGCAGCACAGGGTTTTGCCTGTTCAACCTTGCAGTGCATGTTGCATATTGCTCCTTCTGTCTGTGGTCAGCCATACTGCCTGGGAGATGCTATTAATTTTGTTCATAGATTTACAATGGCCTTTACAAGCCTAGCCATGCTTCCCATATGTATCCAAGTTTTTTTGGTACCATAAATTATTGGGGGTAGGATTTAAGGTTATGTTAAAGTTAACATTTAAATATTTAATAAATTAAGAATTTTACCTTATCTGTCTTCAGTCAGGAACAACACTTCAGCATGTGCAAACAGAAATGTTATTTACAGCGCTGTGAGATGATCTTCATAGCAGTTGTCAAACCAGTCTCAATGAGCAAAGGAAAACTGCATCTTTTATACATTTGCTTATCAAGTCAACCATGCAAAATAATGTAAAAATGGTTCTAGCAAATCAATGACTTTAAAAATGTTCTCACTCCTCATGATTCTCACCCTGGACTTCACGTGAACACCTTCCTTTACATTACCCACCTGCTCCAAGGGTTTTCTTTTCTGACTTTGGATATTTCAGACTTTCCCTAGCAACAACACACTCCTAGCTTGGAGGAATCAGGCTAACCATTTCCTTCTAAACTAGTTAACATGCCTCTGCTCCTTCAACACTTACTTTTCTCTGTTATATATAAAAAGAATGCAGTTGAAACACAGTAGTAACTTCAGCTTATGAAGCTGTATTATTCTACAGCCCTGCATACAAATTATATTTGCTTTTTAACAGTCATACTATAGATTCTTTAATGAAACTGAAATTAATATGCATTTTTAATAAACTAATTGTCCCATAACAGTTTCCCTCTTTGACATTATCAGTGTCATACAATACGTGTAATTATATTTTTCTTTTTCTTAACTTGATAAAATAAGCTCCAGCATCATAATAATCATCTACTGAAATAGAACTTTCATTAGCTGATATGTGCAGTGGCATTTCACTTTTAGGTGAGGTTAAACATCTTGTAATTACAGCCTTCAAAGTAGAAAATAGAAATATGATCACAAATATAATAAGCACAATGACAATACTCTGGACTGTGCTTGTTCCCAGGTTACCAAAAATACTACCCAACCATCCAGAGTGTCCATTATTTTGATGTGCTGTCCAAATCATTGTCCCTTTGCTCCATGAAAATTTACCAGTTTTTCCTGTTCATCATGATAGTCGCTAATATATGAACAGCGACGACTCCCTATGAGTGCACATGACCCTTTTGCAGCAAGTGTTATATCAAGTGTCAGTCGATTCTGTAACAGCACAGTTCGCATTTCAGTCATTTCTCGATTTGCCATCCTGATGTGATGCGAACTTTCATTGGCTACCTCCTGTAGAATTTGAGAAAGCATGGTGATTTCAAGCATTGTCCTTTGTACTCCATACCCAGGATTAAAGACTGAAAATACTTGCTCTGCCCAGTGGATTGCTCACTTATTTCTCAGTCTACCTGGTGGTGGGTTTTCAAAATGCTTAATAGCAGGGGTAATATAGCGTACAAAGCAACATCCAGACCATTTTGTAGGCAACCAGGGATCACCACAGATGCAGTAACGATCCTTTGTCATGCCCATGCCACACCCCCCAGTCATATCTTTTTAGGTGCAAAGCATCTAACATGCTTTCATGCCTGGTGTCATTACATTTGCTGGTTCCTACCAGTACAGTCCCATTTCTGGCATAACATGTGTCCCCATGATGTGTGGTTGCAAGTTGAAGAGAGACAACCTTTGAAAAATCAGTTACATTATGCCACGTTAGACTGATTTTACTAAGGTCTTTTTCAAATGAACCGTAGCTTGCGTTGAACATAACCAAGAAAAACACAAAACCACCTCCTGGAAGCGAGAGGAAAGCCCAAATAAACAGTCAGTGGAGTGTAGACACACAAAGATTTATTAAATACACTTCAGACTCTGTAACTGCTTTCGTCCTGAGAAGTATAGGACTTTATCAAAACCAAAGTGCCTGCCAACTTGCAACAGTTAAATAGTGCAACACTAATTAAACAATCAAGAATTAAAGTGATATCCATAAAAACAGCCTCAAACAAGCCCATAAGTACCATTGTTAGCTAGTAAAAATATATACAAGTAAAACACTGAATGTTTGATTATCAACAATTAATAAAACTGTCTCAATAGAAATAATACTCAACATAAAAATGTGTTATAAAACAGATAACCTATCCCTTAAAATCAGCATCAGTGATATGTGTTCATTCCTGGGGGGGGCGTTGGCGTTGAGAATTAACTGCCATCTAAACTCACTCTTGTACATTTTATTAGACCAATTGCCACCCCTAATGTTTTTCTTAATAATACCCAGAATACCAAACGTAAAACCATTATAAGCATCACAAGAAAGTGTGCGTTTGTATAGGGCATTGTTGTTGTTGTTGTGGGTTTCTATGACATAAAGGTATTCATAAATTATTTTACATAGAGACCTTTCTGTTTTACCCGCATAAAATCTATTATAGCCCTGACAAACACAAACATATACTAAACCTATACTGTCGAAGTTCCCCCCGCTAAATTAACTGTCCGAAGGGGATTACCTCTCAAGATGTCTGTTTCTTTCAAAGCAAAGGAACAATATTTACAGGAACCACAGCTCTTTGTTCCCTTATTGACAGTGTGAGTAGTAAATGGGTGTTCAAATAGGAACTTCAAATTATGTCCTACCTTGTGAGTAAAAAGTGGCTTATTGCCCAATTTAATATATACAGTTCACTGTTGCATTCCAGTATCATCCAATTTTTTGTCAAAATGTCTCAACATTCTGGCCAAAGGAACCAAAATAAGTGACCATAGAATGAGAAAAATGTTGTCATGCCCCTTTGTTATTAACAAAACCTTGTCCAAGCAAGGGGTGAAACCTTGTGCCCCAACCTTCTAGGACTTCCATACCAGTCTCCTGAACCCATTTTTCAGGGTAGCCCTGGCCACAAACATACTAATAAGGTTGCCAAGCTCAATCTTGAAATCAGAGAGCATAGAACACATTCTAGCACCTTGGATCATCTGACCCCTTACGATGTTCCTCTTCACAAAGTGTGGATGATTACTATCAAAGGTCAAAAAAACTTAGAATGGGTTGGCTTATGAAACACTTCAGAAGTAAACTTACACTGACTGATGTCTCTAGTAATGGTCACATCAAGACTGATTGATGTCTGTAGTAATGGTCACATCAAGGTAATCTGTGACATCAGTACGAAAATTGTGGGTGAACTTAAAATAACCACAAATGATGATGTAGTGAATGAAGTTGTCCACAACTGACGTCTCTCCCTTCCAGAGGATAAATATGTCATCCAAATAACTCAAATATGTCAACCATTCACAACCAAAAAGCCACCAACTCGTTGGAATGCACATGGCAAAACAACACTTTAATAAATATTAGTAAAAATATATAAAACATGTGAGCACTTTCACAGAGTCCTGTCTGCTTCCTCAGACATACTACAGTAACTGCTGCTCTTGTTTAAGTAATGATCCATCTGTGTCAAATCCAGTCAGCTGACAGTATCTTGAAATAAAAATTAAAAAGACCTACACTATATAAACAATCAAATCATAAAATTAGTGGACTAAAAATGTATGTAAAACACTGTAAAAGCTTGCTCTATAAAATCAGATGGTGTTAAAACTGTAAAATATATGTATAGATGTTAAAAGATCTGACTGAACGTAATAATCAATGTTTCAAAGCCCTGTTCCTGAGAAAAGGTTTCAGTGAAACCTTACTATTTAGTCCAGGTGGTCTGTCAGCCTGAAATCTAATTATCCATTCTTGTTCTGAGGCTTCGGGTCTTATTGTTCATGTTCCCACCTCGTTTATTTTCTTGTATAATGTGTAACACTAGAAATTTGAAGGTGTGTGTGGTTCCCTCCTTTATAACATGCATCGCTAATGCACTTGCCTCTTTTTTATTTTTAATGTCCCTTACATGTTCTAGGACTCTATCCTTGATCAACCGATTAGATGTTCATCGTGTTTCACTGTTGCAGTCATTACACTTGGGTTATCCTGCTGGCAGGCTACCCCCAGTCGGCCAGAATTCTAAAGTCTAGGTCCGGCATGGGTTGCTATCGCCTCTTCCCTGACATCAGTGCGCCAGGGGTATAAAAGAAGCAGCCAACGCCATTTTCTCCAGTCTTTCTTGCCGCGCGGTGTCCGAAGCAAAAGCAGTTTGCAAGTGCCGGTCGGCCGACTCCTGAGATTTTCAAAATCGAATTTCAGAACCGAAGTCTTCAATAAAGCTAAGTACCCCGTTGGGGAAACTTTTTCTTGCTCCAGACGAATGTCAGTAAAAGTTAACAATTGTATTTCTTGTGGGAAGCAAATTCCTCATAAGGATTTTCACTCTTACTGTATTCCTTGCCTAGGCCCTGACCACAACGTTACTAGTTGTCGGTTTTGTGCTAGATTCAACAAATACACTATTAAGCTTCGGTTTGATTTTGCTTTACAATACTTTGGCCGAAGGTTTAACTACATAATGCCGTTGGAACAACCGACGACTGGAATTCATAAAAAACGCAAAGACAAGGAAAAGGACAGGCATCCGAGGTCCAAAACTGACGATGAAGCCTCTTCCAGGCCAGTCGCCGGTTCTCAGTGAGGTGCTTTAGCAGCCCCTGGCACCCGCTACCTCAGAGCCACAGGCCGTATCCGACTCCCATGTGGAGACACCTAGGCCTCTGGAAACTGAAGGTATTGGACCTGCGGAAACTGTTCCCTCAGATGGGTCCGGAGTCGCTGAGCAGACATCGGCTTCTGATGGTGTTTTCAGACCATCACAACTTACTATTAAGTCCACTACAGCAGCCAAGGCAAAGTCAAAAACACCATTAAAGACAAGGAAACAAGTACAGCATTCTCCTGGACAGTCATCCATGCCAAAGAAACAGATGCTTAAAATGGCCGATGACCTAATTACTTTGATCAGGGGTTCCAATCCCCCTCCTGATAAAAGGCCTAGGCAAGACACTGACTATGATTCCTCTGACCAGGTTTCTATTTCCTCTGATTCCTCCTCAGATCAGGGATATTCTCTCCCTCCCTATGAGGACTCTGATGCAGAAGAATCTATACCTTCAGCCTCTCCACCTGAGGATTATTCTTTTGGGGGAAACCTTGCACACCATGAGGGAGCATTTCCATTGGGAGAGCCAGGATTATTCAGAATCCAAGAAAAGGCTCAGAGACCTATTGCCTCAGCACAGGCCCCTGGCTATCCCCCTTGTGCTTGATATAGTTGATGATGTTTTCTCTGAATCCAGTCTGTCTCCTGATTCTTTACCCCCTGCACCAGTCAAGCCAGACAAGTACTACAGGGTCCCAGACTCTCATAAATTTCTTTATAAAAACCCTGCTGCTGACCCAGAAACAATTTCTCAGGGTCCCAAAGGGGTTAAGGCTTCCACTGCAAAAAAACCCTGTTCCCTCTGATAGGGATTCTAGAGCTCTGGATTGATGGGTTAAAAAAAGTTTACACTTCTACTACTTTAGCTGTAAGGGCTTTAAACTGCCAGTTTCACATGCTTAAATATCAACAGTACCTCATGTCTTTGTTAAAACAGAAAATGCTTACAAACTCAGAATGTCCAGACAATAAGGAAATGCAGGATTTATTGCATGCAGCTGAACAAGTGGGAAAGCATACTCTGAAATGTGTTTTTGATTTATTAGAGGCTTCTTGTAGAGCCGCAGTTACAGCCTCTGTCATTCAAAGGCATGCTTGGTTGAAAGATCAAAGTTTACCTGACCATGTTAAAGTAAAATTATTGGATGGTCCACTACAGCATGATACTTTGTTTGGTGTTAAGGCAGAAGAGGTGTTAAAGAAAATGGAGGATAAAGCAAAATCAATGCAGACAGTAAAGGATTTCTTACAGGTTCAACCACCTAGGTTTAGCAGAAAATGGCCTTCAAAAAATTGGTCCTTTCCGGCGTCAGACAGGCCACAAAGAGGCAGATACAGACGCCCAAGAGGCAGATCTCAGCCCCAAGGCTCATACAGACCTAAACAGTGGGGTGCTTCAACCCCCAAAGGAGGAGAAGACTAATCACAACCTTATAGGAAACAGTCCCAATGACTTTCCTCTACAAATGCCAAGCACTCACCTTTTGGCATCACCTTTAGGGGGAAAGCTAGCACTTTTCTCATAAAATTGGCACATGATCACACAGGACAAATGGGTACTGAATATTGTTTCTCAGGGTTACAGGTTCCACTTTCACACCCTTCCAAAATCAAAAGGTATGTCGGACCTGCCACAAAACCAATGGGCAGAGGCACAAAAACAAATTTCTGCTCTCATAGACATGAGAGCTATTCAAAGAGTACCACAGCAAGAACAGGGACAAGGATTTTACTCAAGACTTTTCCGGGTACCCTGAAAGGACAAAGCCTGGAGACTAATACTGGACCTGTCAATCCTAAATACTTTCCTGGATGTTCCAAAATTCAAAATGTTAACACTGCAGCAACTTCTACCCATGCTTAGCAAGGAGGCTTGGCTAGTTACTTTGGACCTCAAGGAGGCATACCTGCATGTCCCAATCAGACAGTCTTGCAGAAGATACCTCAGATTCATAGCTGGCTCAATGCATTACCAATTCTCTGCACTGCCCTTTGGCTTATCTACTGCGCCCAGGGTCTTCACAAAATGCCTGGCACCAGTAATTGCATTTTGCAGACAAAAAGGAATTCAAATATATCCCTACTTGGACGACTGCCTTATTCAAGCAGAGAACAAGGACGTTCTACTAAAGCATCTGGCATTTGTAAAAAGATTACTAATTTGCCTAGGGTACACAGTAAACGAAAAGAAATCAAAACTAGTGCCCTCTCAAGAGATAATATTCCTGGGTGCAAGCTTAAATACAACTGCCCAGATGGCTTATCTCACGCCAGACAAGCAAATGCAACTGACTCATTACTTTCGAATGATGGCAATAAAGACCCAGCTCCCTGCAAGAAAAATTCTGCAGGCCCTGGGTTTCATGGCATCCTGCATTCTACTAATTCCATATGCAAGACTGCATATGAGGAAACTACAATGGTATCTAAAAAGTGTTTGGACTCAACATTGCCACAGCCTGGAAACCACTTATAACTCTAATTCCCTGCCTGCAACAGGAGTTTCGATGGTGGGCACTGGCCTGTCACCACAACAAGGGACAGCCTTTCACCTTACCCACAGCCAGGCAGACAATAACAACAGATGCATCGGATTACACCTGGGGGGCACACATGGCAGGAACATGTATTCAGTGCACGTGGCCCAAGGAGCAAATGCATCTTCACATCAATCAAAAAGAGATGCTAGCTGTAAAGAATGCCCTGACAGCCTTCGAGGATCTACTACATCCAGGACAACTATTACTAAAGACGGACAATACCACAGTTATGTGGTACATAAACAAGCAAGGGGGCACACATTCCTACCCCCTCTGCAGGCAAGCCATGACTTTGTGGAACACAGCACTGACCGCACTGACCTATCAAGTACATCTGCAGGCACAATTCCTGCCAGGAACAAAAAGTACACTGGCAGACGAACTAAGCAGAAATCTCATGGACCCTCACGAATGGAAACTAAATCCACAGGTCTTCAGCATGATAACAAGGAAATGGGGACGCCCAGACATAGATCTTTTTGCCTCCCCTCACAACTGCCAACTACAGAGATTCTGCACAAGAACTTATCACTCACAAGCATGGAAAGTGGATGCTCTATCATTCAGCTGGAAAACCCTGACAGTTTATGCCTTTCCTCCACTGCCTCCTCTTCCCAAGGTGCTCCTAAAAGTCAGACAAGAGAAGCCAAAAATGATCCTGATTGCCCCAGACTGGCCACGCCAGCACTGGTAGCCAATCCTAAAGAGCTTGTCTCAAGGCCCAGCCTGGCCTTTACCTCAAATTCCTCATCTTCTGACTCAACAAAACAATCAGATTCTGCACAGTCAACTCAGAACCTTAAATCTGGCTGCATGGCAGATAATATAGCCACTCAGACCACACCTCTCTCTAAAGCTGTTATGGATGTCATTTTAGAAGCCAGGAGGCCCAGCACTAGGAAATCTTATGCAGAAAAATGGAAGAGATTCTGTGCTTGGAACCAGGCACAAGGACTCGAACCACTTGTTCCAAATATACCTCAGATTTTACAATACCTAACTGAGATGCTGGACAAAGGCCTATCCTTCTCATCAATTAAGATCCATGCCTCTGCCATTTCAGCTCATTACAATACGGAACCTCCTATTTTCTCTCATCCACTACTAAGACAGTACCTCAGAGGGGCAAAAAACGTAAGACCCCCAAGGAGAGCACCAATACCTACTTGGAACCTCAATTTTATTTTAGAAAAACTCACAATGCCTCCTTTTGAGCCAGCCAATACAGCCGATATAAAATTCTTATCATGGAAAACTGCTCTGCTCCTAGCAATAAGTTCAGCAAGAAGAGTCTCAGAGTTACAGGCATTAATGGCAGTGGAACCTTTCATTATTTTTCATCAGGACAGGGTCTCTCTAAGGACAAACTCAACATTTATACCAAAGGTAGTATCCAGTATGGCTCTTAACCAAACCATTCATTTGCCAACATTCTATCCAAATCCCCAGAATAAAGGGGGAGAGACTTCTGCACGCTTTGGACATACACAGACCGCTACGATTCTACTTGGACAAAACAAAAGCTTTCAGAAAAACTGAGCAACTGTTTGTAGCTTATGCTGCAGGATCACAAGGAAAGCCTATCTCAAAGCAGACTATTTCAAAATGGATAGGACACTGCAATCGCTTCTGCTGTTCACAACATGGCAAATTAGTGCCTAAGGGCATTAGGCCACATTCTACCAGAGCAGCAGCCACTTCAGCAGTCTTCCTCAGAGGAGTATCAACCAAAGACATTTTAGATGCTGCAACCTGGAGTTCAATGCACACTTTCACCAAGCACTACCACTTACCTCTCTACTCTAAATCCAGAGCAGGCTTTGCCACTGCAGTTAGCCTCTCCTAATCCTATTTAGGCCCAGCCACCCAACTTCAGCTTTGGGATTCAACCCAAGTGTAGTGACTGCAACAGTGAAACACGATGAACATAGTACAGTTGTGTACCTACCATAAATGTAGATGTTCGAGTGTATTCACTGTTGCAGTCCAGGTTACCTACCCACCATCCCCCTTTTCTTTGCTGGGACTTTTCTGTACTTCTCTATTCTATACAACCTATGTGGTGTATTTGCTTGTAGATGAAGGAAATGTTTATTTTACTACATGCATGCTTTTTTGTCATAATTTTTTTCAGCCTACCTATTTGGGGGCACCTGACATCTGGGACAAGAAAAACTGAAGAAAATGGCGTCGGCTGCTTCTTTTATACCCCCTGGCGCACTGACGTCAGGGAAGAGGCGACAGCAACCGACGCCGGACCTAGACTTTGGAATTCTGGCCGACTGCGGGTAGCCTGCCAGCAGGATAACCCAAGTGTAATGACTGTAACAGTGAATACACTCGAACATCTACATTTATGGTAGGTACACAACTGTACTTTTTGCCTACATAGTAGGCTGGGCATTTTGTACAGAGACCAAAATATACAACATTTTTACTATGACAGTCTGTATAAAAGCGTGCATCAATGCTGAACTTTCTAGTCGGGTGTGTATACTGCCCCCCTTCAAATATGAAGGGGCAGGCTGTACACCTTCTACACGGAAAGGTACCTAGCCTATCAGACCTTACATAGTGGTCTCCATCTAACTTCTTGTAGCACAACTGTCTTTTTAATGACATGTTGTTTTTAAAGGTAAAAGATGGCATAGCCCCTATAACACCTTCTAGTTCATCCACATTTAACAATATGCCCCAATTATTTTAATTATATCACAGACTGTACTGATATTACTTGCAAATGTTAATGGAATACATAATACATCATTCTCTAGGTTCCTGGTTACTGTGGTACTGGCGGCATACTTTGGTTATCCTTGCTGATTCTCGTCCTGTCATAATAGGGCTTGTACCTCTCTCTTCGCTCATTGCAAGCAACTTTCATTTGTTTGTCTATATCTCTGGCTTTATATCCCCTTTCAATAAATTCATGTTTTAACAGGGTAAGTGCCTGAGACAAACTGTCATCATCATTATATAGCCTCATGCATCTAGCTATCTGTCCTTTGATCACATTGGTTTTAGTGTAGTTGGGATGCATACTACTACTATATAGGACATTGTTCTTTCTAATGGTTTCCTATACATGGAGGTATGGACATAATTTAGTGGGTCTCTTGTAACCTTTACATCTAAAAACTCTATTTCTCTATTTGAGTATTTGTATGTGAAATTCAAAAAGGGAGTAATGGTATTAATCAAATTTAAAAATTGCTGCAAATTATCTTCGTTATGCCACAACAGAAAAATATTGTCCATAAAACGCTTGTACCATATAATAGACTTAGCAAACACGTTGCCTGTCAAAATATTCTCAGACATACAATACTCAATTAGAGAATTCAAGCAAGATTTGTCCTCAAGGTCTTGGGGTCTATGGTGGCAGTAATCACTCTGGTCCCTATGGCAAGCTTCCACATGAGAACTCTACAGTGGCTTCTATTTGCACAATGGTCATTCCAGGATTTACCCATGTCACATCAGATTCTGATCACAGAATCCTGCAAAAAGGATCTGGAGTGGTGCCTTGACTCCCATATAGTGACAATAGGCAGGCCGTTTCTACCCCCCCCCCCCAACCTGTAGCCACAGTGACCACGGATGCTTCCCATATAAGGTGGGGGAGGGGCATTATCCGGGACAGACTGTTCAAGGGGATTTGCAGGAAAACAAGTACCACTTGCTTCTGGCGTTGCAAGCATTCAGGACTCTCTACCTACAGGGACTATAGCAATTCAGATGGACAATATGTTGGTAGTATGGTACATCAACAAACAGGGTGGAACCAGATCTTACCCCTTGTGTCGAGAGGCTGTACGACTTTGACAATGGGTGATGTCTTCCCAACGCTTTATGGTTGCAACGCACATCCCGGGAAAATCCAGCGTGATAGTGGACAAGCTCAATCGGGCTATCCTGATGCCTCACAATTGGTCCCTGAAACAGGAAGTTGCGGATTCGATTTTTCGCAAATGGAGCCAGCCATGCTGTGATCTGTTTGCCACCCCCCCCCAACAACAAATGCAGCAGCTTGTTTGCCCTAGTCCCACCTCTGGGACAGTCACTCGGGGTGCACTTGTTCACGATTGGCCCCTGGGACTGCTTTATGCCTTTCCACCTTTTCCTCTGATTCCCAAGGTTCTTCAGAAAGCACAGTCGGGCTGCAAGCTAATCCTCATTGCCCCTTACTGGCCTCATCAGATTTGGTTCCATTCCTGTGGCCTCACCTATACGGGGAGCCTTGGATCCTGGACCTAGAGCCAGATCTATTGATGCATCAGTCGGGGGCTCCCCATCCTTCCATTCAAACTCTCAAGCTCACAACTTGGTTTCTCCACTTCTGGTCTTAGCCAGGCTTCCCGATGTTTCTGTCAGTTCAACACATTTTGATTTTCTCCCATAAGCCCACTACTAGGAAACTTTATGCTAGTAAATGGAAGAGGTTCTCTTGTTGGGCAGACAAAAATCAGGTTGGTCCCTTTACTGCTCCCATTTCAGAGATTCTTGAATTTCTTGCTGACACCTTTGACCGAGGAGCAGGTGCAGCTACTATCCGAGTTCAGTTAGCTGCCATTTCTAATTTCCATATGGGAGAAATGCGGTCCATTATCATGTCCCATAAGTTATGCAAGGCATTCCTTAGTGGTACTACCCTCTTAAGACCTCCAATAAGAGAACCCCCCCCCGATCTAAATTTAGTTTTAGATGCTCGGATTCATTTTCCCTTTGAACCATCTGCTTCTTGTCCGCTCAAATTCCTGACTTGGAAGACCCTTTTCTTGGTGGCAACCTCAGCTAAAAGGGTTTTGGAATTTACAGGCCTTATCTGTTTGTCCCCTGTACTTGTTTTTCCATAAAGATCGAGTTTCTCTCAGAACCAACCCCTCATTCTTACCCAAGGTATGTCCTGACTAAAATTTGAATCAATCCATAGAGCTTCCTGTGTTCTTCCCCAATCATGGCAACAAGGCAGAGTAGAAGCTCCAGCAGTTGGACAGTCCTAGACCGTTTAATTTCTATTTACACAGGGCCAAGGATTTTAGAAAATCTGACCAATTGTTCATATCCTTTGCGAACAATAAAAAAGGTTGTGCAATCGCAAAGGTGACATTATCAAAGTGGCTTTCAGGCACTATAAAACATGTCTATGAGTTGCAAAAACAAAAACTTCCAGGAAAAATTAAAGGGCACTCTACAAGGGCCTTGGCTACCTCTATTGCCTTTCAAGCCAGACTGCCTTTGGATTAGATCTGTGCAGCAGCTACATGGGCTAATCCTCATACCTTTATCACTCATTACAAAGTAGATGTGGCCTCCCGGAACAGGGCATCCTTTGGTTCCACAGTCCTGAAGAGTTTTTTTCCAATGAGCCACCGAAGAATCATGTGCTGGATACGCTGTCCCAAACAGCAAGAATGAAGGCAAGATATGGACAACATAACATAAAGAAGTTATGCACTCGCCATAACGTTTCATGTTTGTTTTCCTTGAGCTCGTCTTTCTTCTTGCGTCCCACCCTCCTTCCCCCTTCCTGGGTGATCGAGAGGAATCCCTTTTTTTACTGGTTATATTGGCAGGGTTTCCTTTATACCATACCTTATGGTTAGTCTCAGTCTTCTCCTATTACTCTTGTGGAGGGGTTACGCTTTTATATGTAGGTGTCATCTGCTATATAAAGTAGAATATATCCCTGGTCTGTTTGTATGGTCTAGTTCTGGGTTATCACAAATGAGATCTGGGTAACTACCACTAGGCATGCTGGGATAGGGTCTAGCTTCAAGCCAGTAAAAGCTCTCGAACTATACTATACGGCCGAGTCGGAGCCGAGGATCAGCTCCGAACCCAAACAGCAAGAAGAAAGGTGAGATCAAGGACAACAAACATGGAACAATTATGGTGAGTGCATAATTTCTTTTTTCCAAGGGGGGGGGGGGGGCGGATTTATGTAATTTAACTGAATATCATGAGTCTAAATGGATAGTTGAATTAGCAGCTCATAGGCCCCCAGAAATGAGTGGTGTGATTCCTACAAAGCCTGCCTTGAAAATGAGGCAGGTTCATTATTGAATTTTTATTGGTTGAAGGATGATTTAAATGGAATGGATTTTTTTACCTTGTAAGTTGTCTGAAGAAGGGTTATTGTAACCTGAAAGCACTTACTACTTGTTGTTTTATTTATTTTATTAAAGAAGTGTTTTACAGCTTGGTGGTTTTGGATATCTTTTCTTTTATGTATTAGGTATTCAGCTTGAGGCCATGTTTCTGGCACCAGCCATCTGTTTTGGTGAGACCCTCTTGGAGGATGTCCACATCACTAGGGGAATTGATGAGAGCACCCTGCTTGTAGTCATCTGCAAACTTGGTCAGCCGAAGCCCACCGGTTTTGCCCTGCGCCTCAGAAAAGTATATCCCAAAGAACAGAGGCACCAAGACCGAACCCTGAGGTACGCCATTCGCTACGGGTCTACTGCTTGAGGTGACTTCCTCTGTTTTGACTAGGTGGGTTCTATCAGTGAGCCAGTTACCTACCCATCTGGTAACGTACGGATTGATGCCTAGTTGAGAGAGTTTATCTTATGTCCAAGTGGGAATAGTGTCAAAGGCCTTGGCCAGGTCAAGCTAGGCGGTGTGCACCATGTTCCCCTCATCCATGGATGTCCTTCAAGGATGCATCTGCAGTCCTAACATATGGGTTGTCCTGCCTCAGGCAGCCCTTCGGTCGGCCGGATTCCAAAGTCTAGGTCTGGCCTCGGCTGATTTCGCACTTCACCCGACGTCACAGCTGCTGGGGTATAAAGGCATCAGCCGACACCATTTTCCTCAGTCTTTCTTGCCGCGCAGTGCCGGAAGCAGAAGCTGTTCGCAAGTGCCGGTTGGTCAGATCCAGAGATTTCTACTACCGAAGACTTCTAAAAAAGCTAAGTACCCCGTTGGGGACTCTTTCTTGCCTCAGCCGATGTCAGACAAAGTAAATAATTGTTTAACTTGTGGGAAACAAATACCTCATAAGGATTTCCACTCTTACTGCCTTCCTTGCTTAGGCCCAGACCACGACGTATCAGCTTGTCTAGCCTGTGCTTCCTTCAACCGACGGACGCTTAGACGTCGGTCGGAGTTTGCCGAAGAGTTTTTTGGTCCCGCTTTTGCATATAAAATGCCGTCGGAGACTCCGACTACACAATTAGCTAAAAAGCGCAAGGAAAAGGACCGACACTCGCGGCCCGCGGTTTCGGCTGAAACCACGGTTAGGCCAACCGCGAGTGTCTCGGTTTCGGCTGAAACCGAGTCCTCGGTTCTCCCTTCGGCCGAAAGCATGCCACCGATAACCGAGGCCACACAGGCCATGGCTGAATCGGCTACAGAAATTACTGCTGCAGAAGCAGGCACCCAGGATTTGTCAGACACTATTCCTTTAGACATCTCTACTGCTGCACGTGGGGCTGCTAGACCCCCTGCTTCTATATCTATCAAGGCCTTTTCCAGGGCTAAAGCAGCCAAAATTTCTAAGCCTTTGCCTACAAAAGCCCCCTCCCACAGGCCTACCTCTAGTTCACAGATTCTCAGCCTGGCTGAGAATCTTATTTCTTTGATCAGGGGATCCCAACCTCACCCAGACAGGGCTTCTCAACCTCCTCCAGATAAGAGGCCTAGGACTGAACCCCCTGAACCTCTCTCTACAGACTATTCCTCCGATGGCTCAGATATTTCTGACCATCAGGAAGGCCCATATTCACCTTATGAGGATTCTGATGCAGAAGACTCCATTCCTTCTGCTTCCCCTCCTGAAGAATTTTCTTTTGGGGAAACCCTACACTCTATGAGGGAACACTTCCAATGGCAGGGCCAGGATTTTTCAGATTCAAGGAAAAGGCTAAGGACTTTTTTACATTTACCACAGCATAGGCCTTTAGCCGTACCTCCTGTACTATCAGTTGTTGATGATGCATATAATGATGCCAGTACTGCCCCTGATTCTCTCCTCCGGCCCCTGCCAAACCTGACAGATATTACAGGGTCCCGGACACTCACTACCACTTGTATAAGGCTCATGTTGCAGACCCAGAAACCATTTCTCAGGGCCCTAAAGGTGTTGCAGCTGCCTCTGCCAAAAACCCTCTTCCCTCTGAAAGGGAATCTAGAGCATTAGAGAGATGGGGTAAAAAGGTTTATACATCTGCTACTCTTTCGGCCAGGGCCTTAACCTGTCAATTTCACATGATTCAGTACCAGGAATTTTTGTTAGACTAGCTAAATAAAAAACTGTCCTCTCCTGAACCTATAGAATGTAAGTCCCTTCAGGATTTGGTACATAACTCTCAGCAGGTCAGTAATCATTTTTTAAAATGTGGCTATGTTGCACTGGAGGCTTCTTTTAGATCAGCTATGACTGGAGCAGTGATTCGAAGGCATGCCTGGTTAAAAGAGCAATCCTTACCAGACCATGTTAAGTCAAAACTCCTAGATGCTCCTATGGAGAAACAAAGTTTGTTTGGCTCCCCTGCACAGGAGGTTCTAAAGAAAGTGGAAGAAAAAGCAAAATCTGTCCAAACAGTCAAGAATTTTTTGCAGGTCCAACCACCGAGGTTTAGCAGAAATTGGCCTACGAAGAATTGGTCCTTTCCAGACACCTCCAGAGCACAGAGAGGCAGAAATAGACGCCCAAGAGGCAGAGGTCAATCTAGGGGTGCCTACAGGGGTCGTCAGTGGCAACCTGCCAACCAGAGAAGTGCTGCCACAGCTACGACTATAACTACTTCCACAGGACAGACACAATCACTTGGCTCTGATTCCGCCTGCCAGGGAACAACTGGAAGCACCCTTGGGCGGAAAGCTAGCCTTATTTTCAGACAACTGGCATTGCATTACAGGAGACAAATGGACTTTACAAACAATAGACAAGGGCTACAGGTTTCACTTCCACACTCTACCAAAAAAGAGAGGAATGCCAAACCTTCCACCAAGCCAAAAAACAGAGGCTCTAAAACAAATCATCAACTTACTAAGGATGAGAGCAATAGAAAAGGTACCATCTATGGAACAAGGCCAAGGATTTTACTCCAGACTATTCCTTGTACCAAGAAAAGAAAATCAATGGAGACCTATTCTTGACTTGTCCGCACTGAACACATACCTCATTGTTCCAAAATTCAAAATGCTGACCCTCCAGCAACTTCTTCCCATGTTGGGCAAGGAGTCTTGGCTGGTGACTCTAGATCTCAAGGAGGCATACCTGCACGTCCCTATACGACCAGATTGCAGAAGACACCTCAGATTTCTTGCAGGATCAGAGCATTATCAATTCTCAGCATTGCCCTTTGGCTTATCTACTGCGCCCAGAGTATTCACGAAATGCCTGGCATCAGTAATTGCTCATTGCAGGCTTCAGGGAATTCAAATTTACCCGTACCTGGACGACTGCCTAATACAAGCGGACAACAAGACAAAATTAACAAAAGATTTGGCCAATGTCATACAACTGTTGCAAGCCTTGGGATACACAGTCAACTTTCAAAAGTCAAGGCTAGTACCATCCCAAAGGATAACATTTTTGGGAGCAGAACTGGATACAACAACTCAGATGGCTTTTCTCACAGAGGAAAAACAAAAGCAACTACCAGTCTATTTCATGGCATTAACAACACAAACTCAGCTTACTGCAAGGAAAGTCCTGCAAGCCCTGGGTTACATGGCATCCTGCATAATATTGATCCCACATGCCAGGTTGCATATGAGGAAGTTGCAATGGTACCTAAGGAATGTATGGTCTCAACACAAGCACAGTCTAGAAGCCCAGATTCCAATTATCCCATGCCTGAAAAAAGAATTCCTGTGGTGGGCCCAAGCCTGTCAGATAAACAGAGGATTGCCTTTCCACAAACCACATCCAAGCCAGACCATCACCACGGACGCCTCGGACCTAGGCTGGGGGGCACACATGGAAGACAAGTGCATACAAGGCCTATGGTCCCAAAACCAGCTGAATCTACACATAAATCTAAAGGAGATGCTGGCAGTGAACCATGCAATCCAGGCATTCAGACCATTCCTCCAACAAGGTCACCTGCTGATAAGGACGGACAATACCACAGTGATGTGGTACATCAACAAACAGGGAGGTACACACTCATACCCCCTATGCCGGATGGCAATGGACCTGTGGAATTTGGCCCTGAATCTCAACATTCAACTGCAGGCCAGATTTGTACATGGAAAAGAAAATTCACTAGCAGACACCTTAAGCAGAACTGCCACGGATGCTCACGAATGGTTGCTGCATCCAGATATCTTCAAAACCATAACAAAGAAATGGGGAATGCCTGAGATAGACCTGTTCGCCTCCCCACACAACCACCAATTGAAGAAATTCTGCTCAAGAGTATACCACCCACTTGCCTGGAGGGTGGACTCCCTTTCCTTCAGCTGGAAAAACCTGACAGCATATGCTTTTCCACCTCTTCCTTTGATGCACAAAGTCCTACTGAAGATCAGAGAGGAACAGCCAAAGGTAATCCTGATAGCTCCAGACTGGCCAAGACAACATTGGTACCCGCTACTGAGAAGCATGTCTCGGGCACACTCATGGCCTCTACCTCTATGTCCATTACTTCTAACTCAGAACAACTACAAGACCCTGCATCCAAACTTGAAAACACTGCAGCTAACTGCTTGGAATATTGCATAAAACAAAATCAGCCAGATTTGTCTCAGAGGGTTAAGGACATTATCCTGGAGGCTCGAAGACCCTCCACAAGGAAAACATATTCAGCCAAATGAATAAGATTCCTCATTTGGAGTGCAGCAAAGGGAGAGAATGTCTCATTGGCAAACATAGCACACATCCTGGAATACTTAGCAGAACTGTTCCACAATGGCCTATCCTACTCCTCCATTAAGATTCATGCATCAGCAATTTCAGCAGAGTACAACATGGATCCGCCTGTCTTATCTCATCCTCTACTCAGACAGTTCTTGAGAGGAATCAAGAACGTAAAGCCTCCAAGGAAACCACCTCTACCTGCATGGGATCTCAACTTTGTGCTGGAAAAATTAACACTTCCCCCTTTTGAACCAGCAGCAACAGCAGACTTACAGTACTTATCTTGGAAAACTGCATTCCTGCTGGCAATCACTTCAGCAAGGAGGGTATCTGAGTTACAGGCATTAATGGCAGTCCAGCCTTTCCTTATCTTCCATCAGGACAGAGTGTCTCTGAAAACTAATCCTACTTTTATGCCAAAGGTGGTCTCCAGGGTATCATTGAACCAAGCTATTCATTTACCTACATTCTTCTCCAACCCACAGAACAGGGGAGAAAGACTACTACACACCTTGGATGTGCACAGACAATTGCGCTACTATCTGGACAGAACTAAGGTCAGCAGAAAAACAGACCAGCTTCTGGTAGCATATGCAACAGGAGTGCAAGGAAAAGCACTTTCAAAACAGACAATCTCAAAATGGATAGGAAATTGCATTAGATTCTGCTACTCTTTTCATGGAAAGACAACTCCTGAAAATATCAGGCCTCACTCCACAAGAGCTACAGCCACCACTACAGCTTTCCTACGAGTGGCTACCAAAGACATTTTAGAAGCTGCTACTTGGAGCCCCGTGCATACATTTGCCAAGCATTATAATCTTCCTTTATACTCCAGATCCCGAGCAGGTTTTGCAACTGCTGTTTTGCAAGGGATCTTAACTACACCATCATTATCTTAGTGCCTCCTCCCCCAGTTTGGCTATGGTATTCTACCCATATGTTAGGACTGCAGATGCATCCTTGAAGGACATAGTACAGTTTTGTACCTACCATAAATGTAGATGTCCGATAGGTATGCATCTGCAGTCAGGATTACCCACCCTCCTTCCCCTCTGTGGTATTCCTAGGGTACTTACCCCTCTTTTAGCTAGCTGGGGGAATCTATTATGGTGTATTTGTTTGTATGTATGTATATATATATATATATATATATATATATATATATATATATATATATATATATATATATATATATATATATATATATATATATATGTATATATATTTTGCTCTCTACTGTTTGGAATTATCTGCATTTATCCAAATTTAGCCTTCTTAGAGGGCACCTGGCATCTGGGGCAAGAAACACTGAGGAAAATGGCGTCGGCTGATGCCTTTATACCCCAGCAGCTGTGACGTCGGGTGAAGTGCGACATCAGCCGAGGCCAGACCCAGACTTTGGAATCCGGCCGACCGAAGGGCTGCCTGAGGCAGGACAACCCATATGTTAGGACTGCAGATGCATACCTATCGGACATCTACATTTATGGTAGGTACAAAACTGTACTTTTTGGTGACTGTCTCAAAGAAGTCAACCCAATTTAACAGACATGACCTCCCCTTGATGAAGCCAAACTGTGTGGGAGGAAGAATTTGGAGGTCGCCAATGTCCTTGTTAAGCGGTCCATGAAAATCCATTCCATGGCCTTACAGATCAGGCTAGTTAAGCTGATGTGTCTGTAATTTCCCTGATCGGTGGATGCTCCACCTTTGTGCAGAAGGATGACAGTGGCTGTCCTCCAGTCAGCTGGGACAAAGCCGGTACTCAGGCTTTGGTTGACTTGGGCGCCTAATAGTGCTGCAAGTTCCTGCCTGAGTTTATGCAGGATGCAGCCTGGGAAGTTATCGGCTCCCATTGAGGCTGTATTTTTTACCTTTGAGAGAGCAGTGATGACCTTTTCCCTAGATGTAAGGGGAAAGGAGTGGGTACTGGGGATGTCCTGATTTACTGATGGGGGGAGACAGAGGGGTGAAGTTTTCACTGAATCTGTCAGGCAGCAAGTTTGTTATATCTACAGCATTTGTATATGTGGTGTCCTTGACCACCAGTTCTGAACAGATCTGGGTGCTTCCTTTGAGATTGCAGACATATGTGAAGAGGCCTTATGATTGTCTCAAGTAAATGTAGCCAATTTGGACTCTGTCTGCTATGGAGGATTTCACTAGTGCTCTTATTTGCTTGTTCAGGCTAAGGAGAGATTGCTTTCAATTTGGCACCTGCTCCTCCTTGGTCCTGGACGGCAATTTTTTTCCTTTTGTTATAGAATTTATTTATTGTAGATGTCCACCAGACAGGTTTACTCTTCCTTGCAGAGGATGATTTAGTCCTGCCAGGTATTCCTGATTCTCTGCATCTATATAAATGCTCGTATAGTGATTTGGTGTAGTTTTGGGTACTGGAGCCATTTCCTAGAGAGGGGGAGGGGACTGTGAAGCTATTTATACCATCCCTCAGGAGGCTGTAATCCGCTTTGTAGAAGCTTTTTTTTTGTTTGACCCTAGCTAGAGGGGAGTCGGGGGAGAGGGTGACTTTGAAAGTGACCGCTTTATGGTCGGATCTTACCAAGGAGGATGATACTGCAGGGATGCTGCAGTGGTTACTCATGTTGGTTAATACCAAGTCCAAGATATTATCACCTCTTGTGGGAATATCAACTAAATGTTCCAAGGCATATAATTTCTGTATACATATTGTGTACTCACCTTCTCCTTTTCTTCTATGCGTCTTAAAATGTGTCCACTTTTGTATATATTTTCTTTAAATTTCCATAAAAAATGTATTCTTTAAATATTTTCTATCTGCTCATATGAACCTGGATTGTGAGCTAAAGCAGAAATAAATAAGGTATTCTGTAACGGCAAGTGCCTTGCACAGCTCTGCCTTGTTTCATTTTCATGTGGGTGTATTAACAGGAAAGTTCCCTTGCAAAGGATGCTTAGAGAACTGCTTTTGGCTAGGTGTTTTAGGTGTAATGTCTGCTGATGGAAATCATGCGGACGATCTAATACTGTGGTAGTTTTCACAGACACACACACATTCCCCTGCATCTGTCAGTAATGTCTAACACTGGTTCTTGAGGTGTTTCTAGTCTGCCTGCAGTGCTATTTTGGACTTAATAATTATGCGGTCAGCTAATGTGTATTTCATGGACAAAAGGCAAACTTTTGTGCAAGGATTATCATTGTGCCCTTTATACTGTGGATTTCTGATATACCTAGTTATGACCAATCTGAGTTAGTGCAGTAGATTAAGATTATGAGCTGCTGATGAATCTTGGGGTTCTTAAACTCTCCATTTGTTTTCTGTGCAACACTGAGCAAGTCATTTTATCACACAGTGCTTCCAGTCTTCCACTGAAAATGAGCCTCACCCAAGTTGCACATTGTAGTTCAGCATTAAGATGCTCAAACCTTTTCCCCTCCCATGGTGAACCTCTCCACCACCCCCCCAAGCTTCCTTCAGATCTCATTTGCCCCAGTCATGTGAGGACATGACCTATTCTGTGCAGCTAAGTACTCTGTTTGCCTTGCTAATTTGGTTGAATTTTAGGCTAGGAGTTGTATATTTCTGGTTGTTTAAAAAAACATTAATGATGTATTAAAGCTATTTTGCTAAAGTTCACTCTTTTTGTGTGATTGTATGGTCCTATGTTTTTTCGCAGCCTCTCTTCTTTAGCTCCTCAACTTTCTGCTAAGGAAATAGTGTAGCTCTGGAATTTTTCCTTTGTTTGTATTTTTATTGGTTTTGTGGCTTTGCTGTGTTGGCATAGTGGGTTAAGGTTAGTGCTTAACCAGCTGCTTTGTTTTTTAAAATTTACATGTCTGTGATGTTCTTAGTGTTTCACTGTTGCAGTTATTTACATTTGGGTAATCTGCTGGCAGGTTGCCCTCAGTCTGCCTGAATTCCAAAGTCTTGGGTTCTGCGTCGGTTGCGGTCTCCTCTTCCATGACGTCAGGTCGTCAGGGGTTTAAAACATGCAGACAACGCCATTTTCTTTAGTCTTTCTTGCCGCATGGTGCCCAAAGTAGAAGCATTTCGCAAGTTCCGGTCGGCCGACTACTGAAATATTCGAGTTTGTGTTTCAGAACCGAAGTCTTCACTAAAGCTAATTACCCCGTTGGTGAAACTTTTTTCTTGCTCCATACCGATGTCAGAAAAAGTTAATAATTGTATTACTTGTGGGAAGCAAATACCTCATAAGGATTTCCATTTATACTGTATTCCTTGCTTAGGCCCTGATCACAACGTGCCTGGCTGTCGTTTTTTTGCTAGATTTAACCAACGCACTATTAAGCGTCTGTATATTTTTGCCTCAAAGTATTTTGGAAACGGATTTAACTACCCAAAAATGTCGTCTGATAGCAATCCGACTACCGGAGTACATAAAAAACGCAAAGAAAAGAACAGAGAAATGCAGTCGAGATCCAAAACCGGTGAAGCTTCTCCGTCGCCACTTGGCCAGTACTCAGTGAGGTGCTTTCGCAGCCCCTGATACCCGCTACCTTCGACTCGCAGGCCTCTACCGACACCCATGTGGAGTCCGGTATGCCGCAAGATACTCAAGGTATTGGACCAATGGATGCATCTCCCTCGGATGGGTCTGGAGCCGCTGAGCAGGCACCGGCTTCTGAGGGTGTATTCAGACCTCAACATTTGTATATCAAACCGACGATAGCTGCAAAAATCAAAGACAAAAGCAACTCTTAAAACTAAAAAACTAAAGCATGAGCCACTTGCACAGGCCTCTATGCCTAAAAACAGATGATCAAAATGGCTGAAGACCTTATTACCTTGATCAGGGGTACCCATCCCCCTCCAGATAAGAGGCCTAGGCAAGACACTGATTATGAATCTTCAGATCAGGTTTCTATTTCTTCTGATTCGTCTTCTGATCAGGAATTAGCTATACCTCCCTATGAGGATTCTGATGCAGCGGAGTCTATACCATCTGCTTCTCCTCCTGAGGATTATTCATTTGGGGAAACCTTGCATACTTTGAGGAAGCATTTTCACTGGGAGTCAAGACTTCTCAGAATCAAAAAAGAGGCTCAGGGATTTCCTCCTCCTCCCTCAGCATAGGCCTTTGGTCATTACCCCTGTTTTAGACATTGTGGATGATGTGTTTTCAGAGTCCAGCTTGACCCCTGATCCTTACCTCCGGCTCCCAGTAAGCCTGATAGATATTACAGGGTCCCTGACTCACATAAATGTTTATTTAGAAACCCTGGTGCTGATCCTGAAACTATTTCACAGGGTCCAAAGGTAGTTAAGGCTCAACAGAAAAAAATCCTACCCCCTCTGACAGAGATTCAAGGGCACTGGACAGATGGGGAAAAAAGGTTTGTACATCTGCAACCTTGGCAATCAGAGCCTTAAACTGCCAATTTCATATGCTTAAGTATCAACAACATGTTATGGGATTGCTGAAACAGAAAATTATGTTGATTTATGAATGCGCAGAAAATAAAGAATTGCAGGAATTATTGCATGCAGCTGAACAAATTGGAAAGCATACTTTGCAATGTGGTTTTGATTCCTTAGAGGCCTCCTGTGGGGCCACAGTTACTGGATCTGTGATTAGGAGGCATGCCTGGCTAAAGGAACACAATTTGCCTAATCATGTTAAAGCTAAATTGCTAGATGCACCTTTACAGCATGATACTCTGTTTGTATTAAGGCAGAAGAGGTTTTAAAGAAAATGGAAGACAAAAGCTAAGTCTATGCAAACTGTTA
This sequence comes from Protopterus annectens, assembly GCF_019279795.1. Classification (NCBI taxonomy): domain Eukaryota; kingdom Metazoa; phylum Chordata; order Ceratodontiformes; family Protopteridae; genus Protopterus; species Protopterus annectens. The sequence goes on from NC_056746.1 coordinate 588,909,904, forward strand.
AAGACTTCTTACAAGTGCAGCCACCAAGATTCAGTACACACTGGCCTACAAAAAAGTGGTCCTTTCCTGTGTCAGACAGAGCTCAAAGGGCAAATCCAGACGCCCAAAGGGTTCCAGATACCAGGCGCAAGATTCATACAGGTCAAAGTAATGGGGCGCATCTACCTCCAAATTAGGAGGAGATAAAGCGCAAACCTAAAGAAAACAGTCCCAATGACTTTCCTCTGCCTACACCAAGCACTTATTTTTGGCAGCACCCTTAGGGGGAAATTAGCACTTTTTGCTCAAAATTGGCAGTTAATAACCCAGGACAAGCGGGTACTAAACATAGTATCACAAGGATACAGACTCCATTTCCACTCTGCCAATGGCAAGCGGTTGGCCCGATCTGCCCAAAAATCAATGGGCAGAGGCTCAGAAGCAGGTTACGTCCCTCATGGATATGGGGGCCATTCAACCAGTACCAGAACAGGAAAAAGGACAAGGTTTTTACTTGACTGTTCTTGGTATCTAGAAAGGACAAGGCCTGGCGGCCAATACTGGATTTATCAATTTTTGAACACATGCCTGGACATTCCAAAATTCATAATGCTGACTTTGCAGCAGCTTCTGCCCATGCTGGATAAGAATGCTTGGCTGGTGACATTAGACCTAAAAGAGGCATACCTGCATGTCCCATTAAGACAGTCGTGCAGAAGATACCTCAGATTCAAGGCTGACTTAATGCATTACCAATTCTCTGAACTGCCCTTTGGCTTATCTACTGTGCTCAGGGTCTTCACAAAGTGCCTGGCACCAGTAATTGCATTTTGCAGACAAAAAAAGTATACAAATATACCCTTACTTGGACGACTGTCTCATTCAAGCAGAGAACAAGGACATTCTTCAACACCTTGTGTTTGTGAAAAGGCTTCTAACATGCCTAGGGTACACAATAAACGAAAAAAAATCACATCTGGTACCCTCTCAAAAGATAACATTCCTGGGTGCAAGCTTGAATACAACTGCCCAGATGGCTTACCTCACGCCAGACAAGCAAAGGCAACTGACTACTTACTTCAAACTGATGGCAACAAAAACCCAGTTATCTGCAAGACAAATTCTGCAGGCTTTGGGCTTCTTGGCATCTTGCATCCTACTGATTCCATATGCAAGACTGCATATGAGGAAACTTCAATGGTACCTAAAAAGTTTATGGAGTCAGCATTCTCACAGTCTGGAAACAATGATTCCTCTCATTCCCTGCCTACAACAGGAGTTTCTATGGTGGGCAAAGGCACGTCACCAAAACATGGGACGGGCCTTCACTCTACCCCATGCCAGCCAAACCTTAACAACAGACACATCAGATTATGCCTGGGGGGGGCCACATGGCAGGAAGATGCATTCAGGGCATATGGACCCCAAAACAAATGTATCTACATATCAACCAGAAAGAGATGCTAGCTGTTCAGAATGCCCTAACAGCCTTCAAGGACTTACTTCATCCAGGACAACTACTGATAAAGACGGACAACACCACGGTCATGTGGTATATAAACAAGCAAGGGGGCACACACTCATACCCCCTTTGCAGATTAGCCATGGCACTGTGGGACACAGCTTTGACCTACCAAATACATCTTCAAGCTCAATTCCTGCCAGGAAAGCAAAATACTCTGGCAGACAATTTAAGCAGAAACCTTATGGACGAGTGGAAACTAAATTCACAAGTCTTCAGCATGATAACAGAGAAATGGGGGAGCCCAGACATAGACCTATTTGCCTCTCCTCAAAATTATCAATTGAAAAGATTCTGCACAAGGACTTATCACAGGCAAGCATGAAAAGTGGACACCCTATCCTTCAGTTGGAAAAACCTGTCAGTGTACGCCTTTCCTCCTCTGCCTCTTCTTCCCAAGGTACTCCTAAAAGTCAGACAAGAGAAACCAAAGATGATACTAATTGCCCCGGACTGGCCCCGCCAATACTGGTACCCAGTCCTAAGGAACTTGTCTCAATACCCAGCTTGGACCTTACCCTAAAGACCTCAACTACTGTCCCAGCAAAACAATCATCCTGCACAATCAACTCCAGACACTGAACCTGGCAGCATGGCTGATCATGTAGTCATGCAAACAACTCCACTCAGTAAAGCTGCGATGGATGACATTTTGGAAGCCAGAAGGCCTAGTACTACAAAATCTTATGCTGATAAATGGAAGAGATTCTGTGCTTGGAATCAAGCACAAGGAACTGATACAGCAGAACCAAATATTCCTCAGATATTACAATACTTAACTGAGATGCTTGACAAAGGCCTGTCTTTCTCATCAATTAAAATCCATGCCTCTGCCATTTCGGCTCATTACAATGCAGAACCTCCAATCTTTTCTCATCCTTTACTAAAGCAGTATCTTAGAGGAGCCAAAAAATGTAAGGCCTCCTAGAAGATCACCATTACCTGCATGGGACCTCAATTATGTATTGGAAAAGCTCACCCTGCCTCCATTTGAACCAGCTGCTACCGCTGATATAAAGTACTTATCATGGAAAACAGCTCTGCTACTAGCAACTGCTTCAGCAAGAAGAGTTTCAAAGCTACAGGCCCTCATGGCTGTAGAGCATTTTATCATATTTTACCCAGACAGGGTGTCTCTGAGGACAAATCCTACATTTATGCCTAAGGTGGTTTACAGTGTGGCTCTTAACGGAACAATTCATCTGCCAACCTTTTATCCAAATTCACAGAACAAGGGGGAGAGAATTCTGCATTCCTTGGACGTACACAGACAGCTAAGATTCTACTTGAGCAGGACTAAAGCTCTAAGAAAAACTGAGCAATTACTAGTAACATATGCTGCAGGATCAGAAGGCAAGGCTATTTCAAAGCAGACAAGCCACTGCATCCGTTTCTGCTACATACACCATGGTAAACCTGTGCCCAAGGGCATTAGGTCTCATTCCATCAGAGCTGCAGCTACGTCAGCCTCCTTTCTCAGAGGAGTACCAACCAAAGACATTCTAGAGGCTGCTACATGGAGTTCTGTTCACACCTTTACAAAGCGTTATCACTTGCCTCTCTCCTCTAAGTCCAGGGCAGGCTTTGCCACTGCAGTTCTGCAGGGCCTTATAGCCGCGCCTAATGCTGTTTAGCTCCAGCCTCCCAACCATAGCTTTGGGATTCTACCCAAATGTAATGACTGCAACAGCGAAACACGAAGAACATAGTACAGTTGTGTACACTTACCATAAATGTAGATGTTCGAGTTTATTCACTGTTGCAGGCCAGGTTACCCTCCCACCATCCCCCTTTCATTCTGGAATTTATCTTTCCTTCTCTATCTTCTACAACCTATGTGGTGTATTTGCTTGTATATATATATATATATATATATATATATATATATATATACCTTTTTGGGGGCACCTGACATCTGGGGCAAGAAAAACTAAAGAAAATGGCGTCGGCTGCATGTTTTATACCCCTGACGACCTGACGTCATGGAAGAGGAGACAGCAACCGACGCAGGACCCAAGACTTTGGAATTCAGGCCGACTGAGGGCAACCTGCCAGCAGATTACCCAAATGTAATGACTGCAACAGTGAATACACTCGAACATCTACAGTTATGGTAAGTGTACACAACTGTACTTTTCTGTGTATGTAATACAGTTATTCTTGCTCTTAAGACATGGATGGCAAGGGGGAAAAAGATTTTTAAAAAAATGCACCAAGTCTGGCCACAAGATCCTCCTCAGAATGGGCAGGTGTGAGTGGTATGTTTACTGCCTGGAGGTGAATTACTTAATCTGCTAACTGCCAGAAATCCGTGTCCTTTGGTTAAAAGGCTTTGTCAGACAGATGTAATAAACTGGTGTTAAACATTCTTTTCTCTCCTGAGCATAAGGGAGAAAAGATGATGAGACAGGAGAAAGGGACAAGAGTAATTTTTGAGAGAGGAAGAAAAGAAAGGTGGACAACGAGCCCTCTTCATCAGCACCTAAGACATTAAAGGTTGCACCACCCTCAAGATCAGATCCAGAGCCTCCTCCCCACTCTGCTCCAATTCTCTCTGAGCTAATCTTAATTTTAGATGAAGCTCCTCCAACTCTACCAACCAGGTCTCCTTCAGAGCAGGGTTTCTCAGATTCCTTCCTCCTCCAGTATTCTCCATTAGGCTGTTAAGGTCTGTTACAAGTCCATCTGATTTAGAGTTGGACTGCATGATAAAGGGCCTTCCTGATGGTGCATTCCTTTTCCTAATCCCTCGGCCTCGAGGGTGGGAGGGACAGGTCCCCTTTCCCCACCCTTCTGCTCCAACTCACGCCTCTCCTTGGTGCCTGTGTTTTCAGAATTGATAGTCAGGCCAAAGCCAGTGTCTTGTGCACCAACTGGTAGTTTTTCCTCAGTGCAGGAATTCTTGCATCCATCACGGTTCACTCCCTAGGATCTGTGTGCACCTCTGCCACAACACTGTAATGCTGAGGTTTCCATCCCATCCTCTGAGCCTACCTTACTGCTCATTTGTTTATGATCCTCAGCCTTCGATGCTTTGGGTCTATTTCCCTCCTTGAGGCCATCCTCACGATCTGAGTGAGGTTCCTTCCCTTTGACTGGTGCTGTTCTATTTTCTGGAGAGTGACTTTCAGGTCAGAGGGAGGCTTCTCAGATCAGACTGACTTTGCATCCACTTTTCAAGATCAAGGGAAGGAGAATTTCATTCTTTTTGGGTCTTGATCAACAGGCTCTATGATGCACAAGTTCTCCCTTAAGCACCCAGTCTGCTGCTTTTCAGACGTCTCTTGTGACCAGCAGAGTCGAATCTTAAGCTTTAAATGGAAAGCGCAAATTGTGTTACACTCCTCTGGGGACTCATCTTCCAGTATTATATGCCTAGAAAGAGAGAAGATTTGCAAGAGAAAGCATGTGAATTCCCTGGAGACCTCACTCACCCCAGAGTTGTGTGTAAGAGAGAGAGGCTTCCTTCAGAGTCCTCCTGAAGATGTTACTTTTAGTGACGTTTTAAAGTTTACATACCAAAAAAGGTAGCTGATCCACTGACCCCCCCCCCCCTTCTCTGACAGAGGTCTTATTGAGGCTTACTCCTCAACCCCATCTCTATCTTAGCTAGTTCACAAGAATCTGATTTCTGTGAGGCAGTCCCTTGAAAGCCTGATAAGGTTTTAAGGACTCCCTCAAAGTGAAGACAACATTGGGTGAAGGGTTCCTTGGTGGATTCTGTTATTGTCACTGCCACCAAGAAGGAACTGACTGAAGATGCAGATACTATTCATCCACTCAACCAGGAGTCCTGGGCAGTGGACAAATTACAGAAGCAGGTTTACATGTCTGGCACTTTTGCTATCAGAGTCTTGAACAACACCACAAGTATGAACAGCCTTCAGAGAGATCTGACCAATCAAGGACTAGAGACTTTGAAGAGCCCCTAACACTAGATCCCAGAAAGCTGCAAGAGGCAACTTTGAATACAGTTTTTAATGTAACCAACCTGTTTATGCTATGGTAAACTCAGTTAACCGGCACCCATGGGGATTGATGGATGCCGAATAACTGTAGGTTCTGGTTGCTTAAGAGTTACTTTTAAAAAATAGGCCTGACTAATACTGTACTCTATACTATTTATTTGGTTTGACTTGTTCACAGGTTGGGTAGAGAGGGACTTTATTCCTATCTTCCTTTTTAAAGCTCTAAAAATGTAAGATACGTTTCTGCGGGGGAAAACAAAGTGCAACACATGAAAATTGTACTGTATTTCAGTTTTTATTGCCGGTTGCTTGAGTGTGCCAGTTGCTTCAGTTCTGGTTAACTGAGTTTACTTGCACAGTGCAACCGATAGAGTGGCATAGGTGGTAGGGTCTGGCATTTGCATGGGATGCCTTGTTTGGCTCTGCCTACATGAATTTGTGGGTAACGTCAATGTGTCATTCACCAATGTGCTGTATGATTTGTTCTTGTTTGGCCCTACCCTCAAAGAGCACTTGCAGAGATGTGAGTAGGATTGGTATGCTTTGCTTGATGTGGGAGTAAGATTTGAGAAACCGCAGAGACCATGCATTCAGAGCCAGAAAGGTCCCAAACCCTGTTACTTCAGAAGTCCAACTGTTCTCCCTTTGACTTTCTCTGTCAGAGGTGGTCGTTGCACAGATGGCCCCTTCACTGGCTGCGACCCAATGGTTTTGGATATCCACAGAACCAGAGACTTAAAGGGACGGTTTCGGAGCACCAGCAGTCTTGTTTCTGAAAGAGTACCTGACTCTTCCCTTCAGAGGCAATAGGAGGGTCGTATATCCCTTTATGCCCAAACATGGTTGGCCATCGCACCAAACTCTTGAGTAAGGGGGATTATGTCTGGTAGCTACTTCCATCTCATCCTGTGAACCTACCTTACTTTTCCCAAGTTTGGAATAAAAATACCATTTTTCACACACCACTGCCATCTCTTCAAGGAATGTGCCCAGGCATTTCACCCCAGTAGCTAAAGGCAGCCAAGCAGGAGGTAATCTCCTTACTCAGAAAGTGAGCCATCCGGGAGGACCTACCAGACCCAGTTAGGGTCAGATCACTACCCAGGATTCTTTTTGGTTCTAAAGAAAAAACAAGAACCTCAGCCACCTGAACATATTTGTGAAAAACATTCCATTCAGAATGTTCATAAAGCAATCAATTCTTCCTTAACTAAGGGAAGAATGACTGCATGTGCTCGGTAGACCTTCAGAATGCTTAATTAACCTATCAAAATTGCCCAGCATCCAAGAGGTTCCTTCATTTCTGCGTAGAAACCAATCAGTATATGTTTAGTGCCCTGCCCTTTGGTCTCAATTCCACTCACATGATGATCGCAAAGTATATGGCTATAGTTGCTACCCATCTTCATCTTCACCGGAACAGAATGTTTCCATATCTGGATGATTGGCATCTGGTAGCCCAAACAAAAGCTTTCCTTACAAGAAGCAAGGGATCACCGTCTCCAAATATCCATGGGCATTACCATCAATTTTTAAAATCCCAACTGGAGCCAATTCAGCACTTGCAGTTTATCTGCTGCCATCTGAACACAGTCCCCAGAAAAGAGTTCAGTCACTCTTCAAAGCACTAAAGAAACTATTGCAACATCATAAACCACCAGCCTTCTTGGTCCCGAAATTCTAGGTCTGATGGTTTCTTGTATCCTTAACTTGCTCGCTACCAAATTTTTTTATGCAGTGGTTGCTGAGCGGTCAATGGTCCCAGTTGACAAGACTATCTCAGATTTCCCATTACTCTAACCAATACTTGCAGAAAGCCACCCCCATTGCTGGATCTGTTCTCCACTCATCCAGTCAGGGAGGTCACTAACCCTTCCTCCTGTGGTGGTGATTGTCACCACAGACGTATCATCTTTGTGGTGGAAGCGGGGCATTATCAGAGGAGGAATGGTCCAAGGTGTTTGGGATTCTTTCAAGGCCAGTCTTCACATCATCATACTGGAGATGTGGGTAGTTATCCTACTGTTGCAAGAGCTTCAAGACTTTCACTCTCAGGGTGTGATATCTATCCAAGCCGACAACATGAGTAGGTTTATACATAAACAAGCAGGGAGGGACCAGGGTCCTACTTTCTGTATCGGGAAACTGTGTGTAGCAGTCAGCAATGGACTAACACTACTAGTGGCAATGCATGTTCCTAGGACATCTTTACTGTTTAACTAAAAAGCTAAGCAGGACAGTTCCTATGCGGCATGAGTGGTCTGTCAATCCAGTGAAGGCTCAAGCCATTTTCATCTGTTAGGTCATGCTGTGATTTGACCTTTTTGCATCCCCATTTAACTTCAGATGCAGCGTTTACTTTCCCTTGGTACCCCCAAAGGGACAGCCCCCAAGAAATGCTCTAGTTGAAAAGTGCCTGTCCTCCCATTCACCTGATTCCCCAAGTCCTACAGAAAGCCCTGCAATGTAGAGCAGTGATTGTTCTCATTGTCCCATTCTGGCCCAGACAAATCTGGTTCCCATTTCTGAGGCCTCCCTAGCTCCTACATCCTAGTCTGGATCTCCTAACCCATCCTTTCAGGAATTCTCACTCAGGCCCTATGAGCCTGAAATTAACTGCTTGGTTTCCCCGGTTCAGTAATGGCTATGGATATTGCCTTATCTCAGAATGTTGTAAGAATTCTTTCCTCATACCAGGAACTCCCCGCCAGGAAGATGTACCCCAGTAAATGGAAACATTTTGCTGTATGAGCTACTTCTCATCAAATCGACCTATTACAAGCCTCTGTTCCTGAGATGTTGCAGTTTCTGGCACTCCTGATTTGATGCCAAGACTAGTTTTTTGACTGTTAAGGTACAACTAGCATCAATTTATCACTTTCTTCCTTAACCAAATTCATATTTTTTGACAAACAATTGAGCAAGTTATGTAAGGCTTCTTAAGGGGAAGTTTTCTCTTGAGACCCTTGATCAAAACACCTTCTCCCTCATGGGATCTCAATTTATTAAGCAATTTATTAACTGAAGCCTTGACTTAATCACTCTTTTAGACTACTTCATCAGTTGCCTTGAAATTATTTACTTGGAAAACTCTTCCTGGTGGCTGTTACTTCTGCCAGAAGAGTCTCGAAGTTGCTAGTGCTGTCTTCAATCAAGCCTTATTTTGTCTTCCATAAGGACAGAGTATCCTTCAGGACTAATCTTTCATTCTTAATGTGTCTCTGAGTCAGACTTGAATCAGTCAGTCAGTGTGCATGTTTTCTTTCCTAGTTATACCAATAAGGGCAAGTACTCCCTTCTTATCTTGGGTATTCATAGGCAGATAATATTTTGCTTCTTATTAAAGGGCATAGAAAAGACTCCCAGTTGTTTTTCTTTACTACAAATACATTAGGTAGGAATATTGGTAGGAGTGTTTCTAGATTAATTATGTCTAGATGGTTGATAGCATTACTTTTACATACCAAAACCAGAATATGTCCTTGCCAGTGAAGCTTAAGGCTCATTTTTACATTCACTTGCTACCTCTATGGTATTCTGTAGAAATTTCTATGCAAACTGAATCTGTTCACCTATTACTTGCTTACCTTTTCAAAACACTACAAGATTGGATTAATGTCAAGTTCCATAGATGTCCTTCATGGATGCATCTGCAGTCATAACAACTGGGGTTGTCCTGTCGTCAGGCAGCCCTTCGGTCGGCCGGATTCCAAAGTCCGGGTCCGGCTTCGGCTGATGTCGCACTTCACCCGACGTCATCTCTGTTGGTCTTCGGGTATAAAGGCATCAGCCGACGCCATTTTCCTCAGTCTTTCTTGCCGCGTGGCGCCCGAAGCAGAAGCTGTTCGCAAGTGCCGGTCGGTCAGATCCAGAGATTACTACTTCGAATACTACTTGAAGACTTCTAAAAGCTAAGTACCCCGTTGGGGACTCTTTCTTGCCTCTGCCGATGTCAGAAAAAGTCAATAACTGTTTAACTTGTGGGAAACAAATACCTCATAAAGATTTCCACTCTTACTGTTTGCCTTGTTTAGGCCCAGACCACGACGTAGCAGCCTGTTCAGCCTGTGCCTCATTCAACCGAGCGCTTAGGCGTCGGTCGGAGTTTGCGGAACAGTTTTTCGGCTCAGATTTTGCGTACATTATGCCGTCGGATCCTCCGACTACCCAGATTGTTAAAAAACGCAAAGAAAAAGACCGACACTCGCGGTCTGCGGTTTCGGCCGAAACCATGGTCAAGCAAACCGCGAGTGTCTCGGTTTCGGCCGAAACCGAGAAAACTGATCAAAGCACAGCTGAATCAATGACTACTACTGAGGCTCCTGCTACCCTACTTGAAACGGCCTCAGAAATCTTACCTACAGTGGTTACTAGTGACTTATCAGACACCATCCCTTTGGATGTCTCTACCCCAGCACGTGGTGCTGCTAGGCCTCCTGCAGCCATGTCTATTAAGGCCTTTGCCAGGGCTAAAGCAGCCAAATCTACTAAGTCAGTGCCTGTTAAGCCCCCCTCTACTAGGCCCACTTCTAGTTCACAAATGCTTACTCTGGCAGAGGATTTAATATCCTTAATTAGGGGATCTCAATCCCACCCAGACAGGGCCTCTCAGCCCCCAGAAAAGAGACCTAGAGCAGAGCCCCCAGAGCCTGTGTCCTCTGATGATTCCGCGGAGGACTCTGATATTACAGACCAGCCAGAGGCTCATTTCTCCAATTATGAAGACTCAGATGCTGAAGAATCCATTCCAGCTGCTTCTCCACCAGAAGAATTCTCCTTTGGGGAAACCTTACATGCCATGCGAGAACAATTCCAATGGCAGGAACAGGATTTCTCAGATTCCAGAAAAAGGCTTAGGACTTTTCTGCACCTACCACAACACAGGCCTTTAGCTATACCTCCTGTCCTCTCTGTTGTGGACGATGCATTTAATGATGTCTGCACTGCACCAGATTCCTTACCTCCAGCCCCTGTCAAACCAGACAGATTTTACAGGGTTCCAGACACTCATCACCACTTATACAAGGCCCCACTTGCAGACCCGAAACCATATCCCAGGGGCCTAAGGCAGCAGCCTCGACCACAGCAAAAAACCCTATCCCTTCTCAAAGGGAAGCCAGGTCTTTAGACAGATGGGGCAAAAAGGTTTACACCTCTGCTACTCTCTCAGCTAGAGCTTTAAATTGTCAGTTTCACATGATACAATACCAAGAGTTTATGCTTGATCAGTTAACTAAAAAGCTATCCTCTGATGACTCTATAGATAAGAAATATATATTAGAAATGGTAAATAACATACAACAGGTCAGTAACCATTCCTTAAAATGTGGCTATGATGCACTGGAGGCTTCATTTAGATCAGCCATGACTGGCACAGTGATAAGAAGACATGCATGGCTGAAGGAACAGGTCTTCATGTTAAAGCTAAGTTATTAGATGCACCTATGGATAAGGCCAGTTTGTTTGGTACACCTGCCCAGCAGGTAATGAAGAAAATGGAAGAAAAGGCAAAATCTGTGCAAACAGTTAAAGATTTCTTGCAGGTTCAACCCCCAAGGTTTAGCAGGAACTGGCCTGCCAAAAATTGGTCCTTTCCTGACTCCACAAGATCCCAAAGGGGCAGGAATAGACGTCCCAGAGGCAGAAATCAATCCAGAGGGGGTGTTTACAGAGGACGACAGTGGCAAGGTAATAGCAGAGGCACAGACACAGCCACTGCCACTACAGCAGCACAGTGACTTGATTCTAACTCCGCCTACCAGGGAACAAATAGCAGCACCATTAGGCGGAAAATTAACCTTATTTTCGAAAAACTGGCACTATATCACAAAAGACAAGTGGATTCTGCAAACCATAGACCAAGGATACCGGTTCCACTTCCACACCTTACCAGTCAAAAGAGGAATGCCAAACCTGCCTCCAAATCAAAAAACAGAAGCTCTACAGCAGATAATGCAACTAACAAAGATGAGAGCTGTGGAAAAAGTGCCAATAACAGAACAAGGCAAAGGATTCTACTCCAGACTATTCCTAGTTCCAAGAAGGGAAAAAAGCTGGAGACCTATTCTCAACCTGTCCATCTTAAATACATACATCATTGTCCCAAAATTCAAAATGCTGACCCTCCAGCAACTTCTTCCCATGCTGGGCAAGGAGTGCTGGCTGGTAACTCTAGATCTCAAGGAGGCATACCTGCACGTCCCCATACGACCAATTTGCAGAAGATACCTCAGATTTCTTGCAGGATCAGAGCACTATCAATTCTCAGCATTGCCCTTTGGCTTATCTACTGCGCCCAGAGTATTCACAAAATGCCTGGCATCAGTAATCGCTCACTGCAGACTACAGGGAATCCAAATTTATCCATACCTGGACGACTGTCTGCTACAGGGGGGCAACGAAAGCAAGCTGACGACAGATTTACAAAGGGTCATTTACTTGCTACAAGCACTGGGATACACAGTCAATTTACAAAAGTCAAGGCTGATACCATCCCAAACAAGGACATTCTTGGGCGCGGAATTGGACACAGTAAAACAAATGGCATTCCTAACTGCAGAAAAACAAAAAGAACTCCCTCTTTACTTCTTGGCACTAACAAAACAGAACAAGCTAACAGCAAGAAAAGTTCTACAGGCCTTGGGCTTCATGGCATCCTGCATAATCTTGGTTCCACATGCCAGACTACATATGAGAAAACTACAGTGGTACCTAAAGAATTTATGGTCCCAACACAGGCACAGCCTAGAAGCAGAAATTCCTCTAATCCCATGCCTAAAACAGGAGTTCCTATGGTGGGCTCAAGCATGCCAGTCAAATCCAGGCCTACCTTTCCACAACTGTCAAGCAAGCCAAACCATCACAACAGACGCCTCAGACCTAGGATGGGGGGCTCACATGCTGGACAAATGCGTACAAGGATTGTGGACACAAGACCAGCTCCATTTGCACATCAACCTAAAAGAAATGCTGGCAGTAAAACTGGCAATCCAAAAATTCAGACCATTCCTCAAAGCAGGACATTTGATGATAAGGACAGACAACACCACAGTCATGTGGTACATCAACAAACAGGGAGGCACTCATTCATACCCCCTATGCAGAATGACTTTGGACCTTTGGAACCTGGCTCAGCTACAACATCCAGTTACAGGCAATGTTCGTACCAGGAAAGGAGAATACTCTAGCAGACATGTTAAGCAGAACCACCTCGGATGCTCACGAATGGATGCTACACCCGGACATCTTCAAGGCCATCTCAAAGAAATGGGGAATGCCACAGATAGATCTATTCGCTTCCCCTCTCAATCACCAGCTCAAAAAATTCTGCACAAGGACGTTCCACCCACTTGCATGGAAAGTGGACTTGCTCTCCTTCAGCTGGAAAGGTCTGACAGCATATGCATTCCCACCTCTTCCCTTGATACACAAGGTATTACTAAAAATCAAGGAGGAACGTCCAAGGATAACCCTGATAGCTCCAAATTGGCCAAGACAACACTGGTACCCATTGCTGAGGAGCATGTCTCGGGACAAAATATGGCCAATACCCCTGATACCTTTGATGTTAACCCAGAACAACTACAGCATCATGCATCCAAACCTAAAAACTTTGCAACTGACTGCATGGAACATCACATAGCAGCAACTAATCCAGAGCTTTCCCAAAGGGTTAAAGACATTATTCTTGAAGCCCGCAGACCTTCAACAAGAAGGAACTATGCAGGAAAATGGAAAAGGTTTGTCATTTGGAGCGCTGAAAGAGGAAAAGATGTGTCCAATATAGACATTGCTAACATTCTGGAGTATTTGGCAGAGCTTCTACATACAGGCCTGTCCTATTCCTCCATCAAGATACATGCATCAGCTATTTCAGCAGAATACAGCTTTGATCCACCTGTCTTTTCACATCCTTTACTCAGGCAGTTCCTCAGAGGGATCAAGAATGTAAAACCTCCTAGGAAACCACCATTGCCAGCTTGGGATTTGAACTTTGTGCTGGAAAAGTTGACACTCGCACCTTTTGAACCAGCAGCAACAGCAGACCTGCAGCATCTATCGTGGAAAACTGCTTTCCTACTGGCAATAACCTCAGCAAGAAGGGTTTCTGAACTTCAGGCCCTAATGGCAGTACAGCCCTTCCTAATCTTCCACCAAGATAGAGTGTCCATGAGGACTAATCCTACATTTATGCCTAAGGTGGTATCCAGAGTGTCTTTAAACCAGGCAATCCACCTACCTACCTTCTTCCCAAACCCACAAAACAGAGGGGAAAGAATGCTGCATACCTTGGATGTACATAGACAGCTACGCTACTACCTGGACAGAACAAAAAGTAACAGAAAAACAGACCAGCTGTTTGTAGCCTATGCAACAGGAAGGGAAGGAAAAGCGATTTCCAAACAGACAATCTCCAAATGGATAGGAAATTGCATACGATTCTGTTACTCCTTTCATGGAAAACCAATTCCACAGAACATAAGGCCTCATTCTACAAGGGCAACAGCCACTACCACAGCCTTCTTACGAGGAGTGGCAACCAAGGACATTATTGAGGCGGCTACTTGGACCTCCGTGCATACATTTGCCAAGCATTATAATTTACCTCTGTATTCCAGATCCCGAGCAGGGTTTGCCACTGCAGTACTGCAAGGGATCCTATCCACACCATAATCTATTCTTCCTCCTCCCCTAGTTGGCTATGGTATTCTACCCAGTTGTTATGACTGCAGATGCATCCATGAAGGACATAGTACAGTTTTGTACCTACCATAAATGTAGATGTCCGAACTGGATAGCATCTGCAGTCAGGATTACCCTCCCTCCTTCCCCTCTGTGATACTCCTAGGGTATTTACCCTCCTAATAGCTAGCTGGCGGGGGGGAGTCTCTTATGGTGTATTTGTTTGTATATATGTACATACATGCTTATTTTTTGTGTTTGCCTTCTATCTTTTTGGAAACATTGGCATTTACCCAAAATTTAGCCTTCCAAGAGGGCAACTGGCATCTGGGGCAAGAAACACTGAGGAAAATGGCATCGGCTGATGCCTTTATACCCGAAGACCAACAGAGATGACGTCGGGTGAAGTGCGACATCAGCCGAAGCCGGACCCGGACTTTGGAATCCGGCCGACCGAAGGGCTGCCTGACGACAGGACAACCCCAGTTGTTATGACTGCAGATGCTATCCAGTTCGGACATCTACATTTATGGTAGGTACAAAACTGTACTTTTCTTTTAGAGCATTGAGCCTCAAAGGGCTTTTGTTATGATACCACTCAGGATTTCTAGTAGCTTGGGATTCAGACCCAGCAACTGGGTCAGACAGAAGGAATGTAAAGGGCAGTGGATTCTTTCATTCCTGTTCACCCTATATGATGGACCCTCCCACCACCACCCATCCTTTTTGATGGAGGATACTCTGGGGTACTATCCTGTCCTTGCATGGTAGGGAAACAGGACATGTATACTGTGGGAGGGAAATGGTTGAAGGGGCTCAAGGCTGGAGCAGTAGCTATGTCAGCACAGATCTGACAGGTGGTGGGAAGATCAAACTATCTATTCAGACAGAAGTGAGAGGCTAACGTTATGGTAAAGTATACAACTTCCATTTTCCTGACAACTGTTGCTTTGAGTTTTCCTGACAACTGTTGCTTTGTAGTGGGTGACGCAATTTTTTTTCCCAAGATGTAGAGTCTGCATCATTCTAAACTATTTTGAATTTTTTACGTGATTGTATTTTTCTTGTTTTTAGATGCTGAGCAGCTGAAGAAGTCTGTGCTACTAAAATGTGCTGTCAGAATTCTCAATTGTAATAAAATATGTTACAAGTCGGTAAGTATTTAGGAGTCATAAATAGTTCACTTCCTTGTTTTTGTTCTGGTTTTTGGACTATATTTTGGATGTGACTCCCATGTAGAAATTCATTCATTTTTCAGTTCCCTTATTTTCTTAGGCATCTCAGGGCAGTAATTAACAGGTGTAATACAAATAAGTAATCCTAGATGGGACACTGGTTCATCTCAGGACACTCACATGCACTCACTTAAATACTTGCACACATGCATTCCACAATTTGTAGGGTTCATCCACAGCATATCTTTGTGATGTGGGAGGAAACTGGAGCACCCAGCAAGGTCCGTTCCAGACAAAGGATGTGGAAATTCCTTGCAGAAGACACCTCCATCCAGGAAACAAATTCACAAAAAAAAAAAAAAAACCGCTGAGAAGCAGCAAAACTAACTGTAGCACTGCTGTGCCACCCTTATGTTGAAATTAAAAGTTGCAGTTATGGCTTATTCTGATACTGTCAGTCTTCATTCTGTCCTCAACAAGTGGGTTCAGATCAGATCAGTCGCATCCAAGTCGGCTGTTGCCATAGCTCGCAGCCACCAAATCTCTTGAGCTTCTCCCTTACCCACATTGCACCTACCAAATTACCTCATATCTCGTTTGCTGCTTCTAGCTGTCAGATGTGGTCTTTCTTCTCTCTCAAGATGCGCTTTGGATAAGTAAAAATATCCTTGTAATTTCTTCAGAAGGTTTCATTTTATTACTTGTAACTTTATAACATTTTTCTGACTTTCTCCTGTTTTTTTCTGCATATACTTTCTTCCTCGTACTCACTTTCCCTTACGACTCCATCTTAGTTCAATTTAAACCATCGTCTGTATTCCCTTGCCCTTTCTTTCCTACCAAATAAAAAAAAAAAAGTTCTTTCTAGCAGTAGTTAGCATTGTGTTGTATTTGTAGTTTTACTGTTGTTGCAGTTATCACTGCTGTTTTTTTTTTTTTTTTTTTTTTTTGTGCTCTAACTGGACTGACTAGATATTTTATCATGGCTGATAAACCTGCAGACTTTAAAAAGTGTTCAAAATGTGGGCATAAGCTGCGACTTTCAGTTGCCCAGACTGTGTGTGTACTGTTTGGGCCCTCTGCATTTGCAAGAGGATTGCTCTATTTGCAGTGGATTTAATCCTTGAGCTCTCGCAGAGCATAAAAGTAAGTTAATTATGAAGGGCCTTATTCCATCCTTTTTGGAGAAACCATATCCCAGTCTCCAAAGTCGAAGCCTTCTACTTCTTCAAGCTGTTCTTCAGACTTTTCTCAGAAGAGAAGCTCAAAAGAACTGATCTCAACCCTGGATCAGAAAAAGTTAAAAGTGCAGGATCCGACTACTTCAGATCCTACTAGGTCAAAGCAAAATATTACAGATCCATCACTGGCCAAGTTGCATCAGAAAACATCAAAGCCATCAGATCCTACTTTATCAGATCAGACTCGGACAGAACTGTTGGAGGCACACTCTTGCCGTCAGACCAGATATTCTCCATCCTTGGAACCAGTTTCTGACAAACTTCCATCACCATTTTTACAGAGACCAGCATCTCCTTCCATTTACTCCACTCAGTCCTCTAGAAGCCTCACAGAAGATGATGTATTGAGAGTGGTGACAAAGGTCCAGTCAGTGCGGGGGTAGATTGGCTTTCCTGGGGCGCCTACACTTCTGAGTCAGGTTATCTGACCTTCCACCACACCTCCCTTGCAAATTCCTCCTCTAACACCTTCTGTTTGAGTTGTAGGATCTTAGCTGTCCAGATCCGTCAGACTCTGATCTAAGATCTCCGTATCCTCCAATCCGACATCATCTGTAAGACCTCCAATCCATTTGGATCTGGAGAGCTGTCAGAGCCGAAACATACCTTTCGGATCTGAGGTACAGCATTTGACTCTGAAGGTTTTGGAGCTGTCTCTGCTCCTAGGAGCCTCAGCACTGGACATTTTGGCTGCAGCTTCCATCTCTGTCTATTGTCGACTGAGTGGAGGGGGGGGGGGTTGATGATTCAGAAACCTGCTCCTTTGAGCTCTGCCTTTGAGGTTGCAAAGAGAGTGTTCTCTGCCTCGACAGACCTGATGGAGCCTTCCCCCCTCGGATCCTAGATATTCTACCATTATGCCACAGTGTTAATAGCCTCACCACCTTTCTCCACAGGGGCATCCAGTATCGAAGCCTCAGGTTCCCGGTCAGGGAATTTTGATTTCTTCTTCCAAGACTTCCCCAGAGTATCCCACTGAGGAAGTTCCAAGGAAGAGGACATGCAAGAGGAAGCACTTAGACTCTCCGCAGGAGTCCCATCATTGAAGACATGGATTTTGAGGAGGACAAAGGGTCCCCACGATCACCTCCTGAAAATGTCCCCTTTGGAGACATCCTAGAAATCCTTAAGCAGAGAGGTAGCTGGACTCCCTGTAACCCTACACTGGAGGAATCTGTTCTCCTGGAGGCTTTCTCTGCCAGACCCTCTACCTCCTGGGTGACTCCGCCTGCCAATAAGCTTGCTGATATGATCTCTTGGCGGGCATGGAAGGAACAAGACTCCATAGAACCCATATCTCTGAGACCAGACATGATGATGGCACCACCTGCAGTCAGACACTTCTGGGGAAAGGGGTTCCAGTTAATGCCATGGTCATTGCGGCAGCCCCAACGAACGAACTAGATGATGAGAGTTTCACTGTCCATCCCCCCAACAGGGGGTAGTGGGTGATGTACAGATTGGGGAAACATGTCTTTGCTTCAGCGACCTGTGCTTTAGGGTCACTGAACTATTTAGCACAGTTTATCAGACATCAGAGAGATTTGAGTAAGGAATTATCAAATACGCTCTCAGGAGCTATTTCTGAAGAGGTTCAAGGTTCTGTAACTTCTCAGTTGGCAACATTGCAGTCAATATTCATTAGTTCTGTGAGGTTAGTTTCCAACATTGCGGAAGGGACCTCAAGAGCAGTGGGTTCAAGCATTGCCATGAGCAGGCATGCCTGGATGTGCTTGTGTGATTTTGCAGCTCCATTTAAGTCCAATTTCATCAGTACCCCCTTTGATGCAACTACTAATTTTGGACCTAAAGTAAAGGAAATACTGCCCAGGTCTGAGAAGACTGGGAAGACCTTGTCTACTGTGGGCGTACGCTTTTTGCCCCCCCCCCCCCCCCAAAGATCCTGCTGCAGGAATCTGTGGAGTGGCCAGAAAACATGGTTCATAAAGTCTCGAGGTCCTTTTCAAGACATGTGGAGGAGGTTCCCCCCCCTTGGGTGGGGGGGCTCCAGTGGACATCGTCACCATTGTGGCAGATGTGGCCCGCAAAACCAGGGTTTGTGTGAATTTTTCTTTAACAAACCTTACCAGCATTCCTGAATGGAGGCCCAGCTGTCCAACTCTGAAGACAGTCAGGGGACTGTTTTCCCAGCACCAGAGAGCCTTGGCTAGACTTAAAAGATACTTTGGTGCAGAAGATTATATCCAGGGGTTACATAATACCATCTTCCCTACCACCAACAATTTCAAGAAAAATCCCTGATGTTCCACCCAGTCAGAGAGATCAAGCAGCAACTCAAATATAAAAACTGCTAGAAAAAAAAAAAAAAAGAGTCATCCAAGAGGTCCCACCAGACCAGATAGGATCACAAACTTACTCAAGGTTCTTTTTAGTGACAAAGAAAACAGGGGATTGGAGACCAATTTTGGACTCACAAATCTAAACAAATCCATTCACCGAACCAAGTTCCAGATGGTCACGGTTAAGACCATTCTCCCCTTTCTGGGCAAGAACTACTGGATGTGCTCGATAGATCTTAAATTCGCCTGTTATCACATACAAATGAACAGGCGATGCAGAAAGTTCCTTAGCTTCTGGCTGGGAGCCAGTCATTACCACTTCAGAGTACTGCCCTTTGGACTCATCACAGCCCCCAGGGTGTTCACCAAATGCATGGCAGTAGTAGTAGCTTAACTCAGACTGTGGGTTTTCCCAGGTGTTTCCCTACCTGGACAACTGGCTCATTACAGCTCCAACCTGCCATCAACTCATACGTGCAATGGATCAGGTTCTCTACACTTGTACTTGCCTAGGAATAACCATAAATTACTTACAACTTCAGTCAGCTCAGACTTTGGAATTTATTGGAGCACTTCTCAATACAAAGTCTGCCATTGCTTCCCTTCCACCACACCGAGCTCAGATAATAAGGTCATAGGTCAAAACGCCTCAATTTCAGCACATACAGTTCTCTGTACTCTAGGACTTACGGCGGCAGCAATAACGTTAGTTCCATTAGCCAGGTTTTACATGGGATTCATTCAGTGGATGCTGGCTACTAAATGGTCAATCCTTCATCAACCAGTGCTGTACCAGATAAGAATTTCCAAGAGATGCAAACGAGATCTAAATTTGGTGGATCCAGACAGACCAGTGCTTTATGTCTGTCCCTTCATCCCCAACAGCCCAAGGCTATAGTGGCCACGGATGCTTCCCAGGTAGGATGGGGGGGGGCATTATCTGTGGAAGACAGTCCAGGGTACTTAGTCCCCCGAAGACGCCAATTTGCACATAAATGTTCTAGAGATGAGAGCAGTGCTCTTGGTATTGCAAGCACTTCAAGAAGTTCTTCCTTCTGGGATGATCACAATTCAAATGGACAATGTCAATTGTCTGGTACATCAACAAACAAGGGGGAACCAAACTTTATCCACTGTGTTGAGAAGCTCTCTGACAGTGGGCGATCTCTTCAACCACTTTCTCTTAGCAACGCACATTCTGGGGAAATCCAATGTGATTGCAGACCAACTGAGCAGATGCATTCTTTTTCCACATGAGCAGTCCCTCAGTGAGACAGTGGGATGATAAGATTTTCCGTCAGTGGGGCCAGCCATGCTGCAGTCTTTTTCCTCTCTCCTAAACAAGTGCAGCAACTACTTTGCCCTAATTCCCTCACAGGGGAAGTCCACGAGGGATGCTCTACTTCACATTTGGCCCCCTGGTCTATCTCTATGCCTTTCCCGCCAACTCCGCTGATTCCAGAATTTCTGCAGAAAGCTGCCAAGTCAAAGAGCACAATAATCCTCATTGCACCCTGTTGGCCTCTATGTATTTGGTTTTCCTTCCTCTGGCCTCGCCTGGTCCAACCACCATGGAACCTAGGTGTGACTCCGGACCTCCTGTCTCACCCGATGGATATGTTGCACCCAGATATACCAAACCTCAAGCTGACTGCTTGACTTCTCCAATTCTTTTAGTATCCAGACAGTCTATGTTCTCAACTCCTGTGCAACATATAATTTTATCTTCCCATAAACCCTCAGCAAGAAAAGTATATTTCAGCAAATGGAAAGATTCATCCTTTGGGCACACCAACACAATCCTGACCCCTTTTCAGCTCCTATCAGTCACATTTTAAGTTTCCTAGTACACCTATTTCATAACAGTATTAGTTCTTCAACTATTAAAGTATAACTAGCAACATTTTCAAATTACCATACAGGTTTTAATGGCGCACCCATAGCTTCTCACAAGTTGAGTAAGGCCTTCTTAAAATGGACCCTTCTTCTACGGCCTCCCTTCAAAGACCCCACTCCTCCATGAAATTTAAATCTGATGCTACAGTCTTTCACACAACCTCTTTTTGAGCCAGCAGCTACATGTGACCTTAAATAGCTTACATGGAAGACAGTTTTTTTGGTTGCCATTACTTCTGCAAGAATTTCTGAGATTCAAGCACAATCTTCTAAACCTCCATACTTTGTTTTCCACAAAGTTTGAGTGACCTTACATACTAATCCGTCCTTTTTGCCAAATGTAGTATCAGAATCCAATATCAGTAGGGCCATCAATCTTCCATTGTTTTTTCTTGAGTTTACCAACAAAGGAGAATATTCGTTTTCCTTTGGCTTTTCCAGTAGGGGTCACCACAGCAGAACAACTGGCAGTGGGTGCTTATAGGCAATTTTGATTCTGTTTGCGTAGGAAAGATGACCAATTGTTTATTTCATTCTCTGAACACCTTATCAAAGTGGTTGACAAAACTACATTTCCTTTCTCTGTACTAAATTGAGCATTACTCTTACAGCATGCTCCACTAGATCCATGGCTACTTTAGCATTTTTTCAGCCAAGAATGTCTGTGGATGATAAATGTGCAGCAGCAACTTGGGTTACTCCCCATACCTTTGTCACTTATTACAAGTTGGATTTGGTCTCCAGAGGTAGGGCATCATTGTTTCTGTGGTGCTCAGGAATATCCACAGGTAGCTAGGGATGTTGTCCTGTTGTTGAGGATAGAATGAGGAATAACGGCATCAGATAAAGAAGTTATGTACTTACCATAATGTTCTGTCTGTGTTGTCTGTCTTCATTCTTCCTCAACTCCCCTCCCACCAACTCCCATCCTATGGCTTACGGAGGAACGAGTGTTTACAAGGTCTCTGTGTACTTATTTTTGTATATGACATCTGGATGTGGATTTTCCATGACTCTCTCTCCAGCTTTCTTTTCTCTAATGTAGCAGCAAATAAGATCTGAGGTAATTTAGTAGGGGCATTGTGGGTAAGGGAGAAGCTTGAGAGATTTGGTGGTTTCAGCTTTAGCAACGGCCGAGTCGGATCTGAACCCACTTGTTGAGGAAGAATGAAGATGGACAACAGACATGGAACGTTACGGTTAGTACATAAGTTTATCTGCATTTTTATGATTCAGGGTAAATGAAGCAGTGTACATCATGTTTATCCTGTTTAGTGTTGTCATAACATGTAGAACTTTTTCAGCTATTATTTCCTGTAAACCTTTCTAGCAGTTTACAGATGTGATAAGTGAAATCCTTCTATCACTGCAGCAATATTCACCGTAGGTATTTTCTGCCAAGGATAGCCCAATGTCCGGCCAGTATACCAAAGCCTTTATATCTTGCGCCGTACACCACACATATGCTGCCCATTCAGGATGTAGGGCAGAAAGGTGACATGGACGCAGTTACCCAGAACTTCTTGTTCAGTCTGAATGCCATCATTGCTTGTTGGGCTGAACGCCTTTTTGCTGTGCTGAATGCCTAACCATCAGATAAATGCCCCATTGGGGTCATTTTTTCTTTTGGTTTGGCTCTCTTTTGGTTACCTAGAGTTCTTGTCATTGAAGAATGGAAAATGTTAGTGTGGGAGGCAGATTCTCTATAAGGTTGTCACAAACTGTGTCTTTTTTTTTTGTCTTGCTGCTTCCCATGACTATACATTCTGTAGCATTTGCAAAGTGTTTGTGCCTAAGAATTTTAGAAGTTGGTCTTCTTCCCTGGCCATCTGTCTTGAGAATGCAAGGCTTAAACTGTTGCCCCAGGATAGAATGGCAAAATCTTCTAACCCAGAAGTACTGTTAAGCAAGAAGGCCAAGAAATCTTGGCCAGATTCTTTGGCTTTCCAGCCTTCACCGGGAGTTTCTATACAAGTGGATGATAGTGCTGTAGATTGCTATGAAATTTATATATATATATTACTGATGGGCCGGATAAAGCTTATGATATGAGTTAGTGCCATCTGTGCCAAGCAGAGCAACACAGTACATGTGCCAGCATAGCTGTCTGGAGTTGTGTAAATAATTTTGTGTTATTTGACTATCGCACTGATTTGTGCAGATGTTTGAGTTAAAAATATATTTGCAAAGTTGCTTGTATTAAAGATGCATCAACAGTAGGCCCTGCTGGACAAAAATAATGTATATATGTATATTAGGCTGTATTGTTGTAACTGATCAAATGTATATGTTTATCAGAGAACCCTGGAAGGGTGGAAAGTTTGAAATTGTGTTACAGCTTTCGGATGCTGCCACAGATCTTAGCAAAGCTGTGTGTGTATTGTACCAGAGTCAGGTGACCACAGGTGGTGTCACCCTCTAACCAGCATCTGGTTTCTTTGGAACTCTCGCATGAGCACTTTGGAACCTGGTAGGAAAGATTTCTGACAGGATATATATCTCATACATCCACACAGACAGAGACATCATTTGGCTTTTGCTGTGGTAAGACACTCGGCACACATCAACTTGTCTTGCTTTAGTAAGTAGTCAGGGAACAGTAATTCTTTAGTCAGTCAGGGTCATTTAGTGAGAATAGTTTAGTGTCGTTTTCTGCATCTGTGTGAAGCTATCCAACTGTATTATTTTTTTACATCTCTGTGGCTGAAACTTTGTTTATTGTATTCAGTATACTCCTGTATTCTGTTTTATTTATCATTGAATATTTTAATAACTTTCGTTGTGGTTGGTCCTTTAGTGAATACTTTTAACATCTTGAGAGTACTTGTACTTGTTTTAGTGACACTGTGGCTGCTCCAGAACGCCTTGCTGCTTTGGTCACACCCTACCATTTCTATTAGTATTAATTATTGGATATGCTTTGTAAGAGCCGTAGTATTCATAGGTAGGTACTAGGCTATTGGCCCTAGGGCCTATACAAGCCTAGCCAAAAATGTACCCTGGCTTTCGCCACCCAAGAAAATTATTTTCCTGTGCCCCTGTCAAACAGAGCCACAGAAGTGATCCCCGGGGTGAATTTCCTATTACCTATCCAATCATCAAGATTTTTGTTGAAGAGTGCTAATGAGTAGCTCTGTTTGACATAGATAGGTAGTCTGTTCCAGTGTACGGGAAGTCTCTGGGACAGGAATCTATCCCTCCAGCATGTTCTGTTTATTGTGGTGACAAGGTTTAGGTCCCTAGAGCGTGTAGCTCGGAGGGATTGGGATTTCTTTAAGTGGAGCATGTCCAACAGCTCTGGGTTTGACATAGCTTTATATGTTAGACAGCGATCGCCTCTGAGTAGGCGATATGCAATGGAGTAAAGCTGGAGTTTTTTGAGACGGCCTGCGTAAGGCATCTGTTTGAGGCCAGTAATCCTCTTTGTGAGGTATTTTTGCGGCCTTTCCAGTTGTTGTAGATGTCTTGTGAGGTACATACCAAAAGGGGCGTTGTACTCTATAATGGATCTAATGAGTGATGCGTAGAGGGGAACAATGACCTCTTTTTTTCTGGATGAGAAACCTTTTGTGATGAGGTGTGCCACGTAGAAGGATTTCCTGACCACTTTGGTGATGTGATTATCAAAGGAGAGACTACTGTCCACCTGTGTCCCAAGGTCTCTCATCACACTTTCGGTGTTAAGTAGACTACCGCCTATGTGGTAGTTCATGGGTACAGAATTTTTACCAAAAGGGATGACAGTGCACTTTTTGGCATTGAGCTTGAGACCATGTCTCCGTGATTACAGGAACTTTGCATTCTTCCGGTATAAAGATGGGCCCTTTAGGGGGTGAGAGGGGGTTAAAGTTAGCACTGAACCTATCTGCCAGGATGTTGGCAATATCAGTTGGTTCTGTATATTTAGTGTCTTTGTGCTGTAACTCACAGCAGATCTGAGTGTTGCCATTGAGATTTTTGATATAGCTGTAGAATGCTTTGTGGTTGTCTTTAGTATCAGTGGCAATTTTGTTTTCATAACTAGCTTTGGAGGATTTTATGAGGGATCTCAGCTTCTTTCTGAGGCTGACCAGGGAGTACCTCCAATCATGGGATTTTACTCTTTTGCAACAGTTTCTTTCTTCTGTTGTAGAGTTTGCTTATGGCAGAAGACCACCAGATTGGCTTCCTTTTTTTGGAGGATAACATCTTAGTTCTGTTAGGGATAGCACGATTCATGCACTCGTGTAAGTGCTTATAAAGTGCATTTGTGTAGGATTCAGCAGTCGTACCTCTATTGTCCATCTGCATGTGTGTGATGAAGTTTGCCACTTCTGTCTTAAGAAGCGTGAAGTTGGCTTTGGAGAAATTTTTTACAGTTGTTTTCCTAATGGGGGATGGGAGCAGGATGTGGATGTCTAGGGTGATTAGCTTGTGGTCGGATCTGACCAGCGAGGAGCTGACCTCTGGTGTGGAACACTGGTCACCCTTGCTGGTGATGACCAGGTTTAGGATATTGCTGCCTCTGGTGGGGGTGTGGATAAGTTGATCCAACGCATTGGAATTGATGATTTCCAGAAAACGTTGAGCAAAAGAGTTGGTATATGAGTTGTTTTCCCAGTTAATGGTAGGGTAGTTGAAATCGCCCATTATTAGAGTGTTGAGTTGTGCCTTAATATTTTCCAGGGTATCAAGAAAAGAGGAGTGGGAATCCTGGGGCATGGTGGGGGGTCTGTAGCAAGCTACAATCTGGATTGTGGTTTTGCCCAGAGTTAGTTGAACTTGGATAATCTCGGATGCATTATGCTGAGCATCTAGCTTGGAGGTGTGGATATCCTTAATGAATATGGACACGCCTCCACCTTTGGTGTTTCGGTCCAGGTTTGGTGGCCGAAAGGTGTGGTATGAATTATAGCCTGGTAATGCAGGGGTGCTCTCTGGAGCTTTGAACCAGGTCTCTGTCACTGCACAGATGTCAATGTTCTCCATTTTAAGGAGTGCCTCGAGTGAGTGCATTTTGAGGTTTAGACTGCTAGCATTGAGTAGCATTACCCTCAGATTTTGCTTGCTTGTACCTGTTACGGTGGTGAATTTGTCATTTGAACCTTGCTTAAAAAATGCACTATAGGGTAGCTGACTAGTAGCAATGTGATTACACGAGAGTCTGGACAGAAAGGGGCATATGTGTCATGTACTGGGAACAGGGACACAGAGCTCCAAAGTGGACAGTGTGGAGTTTTGTGTGGGTCTGGAGAGAGAGAGAGAATCCAACCCCAGGTCTGCAGTGTGCTCTTAAGGGAAATTATGCTTGGTGCAGGGAGCTGCATCTGAAAATACTGTGTAAATGCATGAAGGGAGCTCTCCGCTGCAGGCAATCTGATGTTGGCCAGTATACAAAAGTCTTTCACTACTGTAGAATGTGTGGTACATCTCACATAGGCTGCCAATGTACGTTGGCATTAAAAGTCACATACACATGCATCTATCTCGGAACTTCTCTGCTGCCAGTCCGTATGCCACCTTGAATGTCAGTCTGCTTGCTGAATCGTTTGCCGTTTTCTGTGAATCTTCAGATAAGTGCCCCATTAGGGAAATTGTTTTTTTTTTTACTACTGTTTAGTGGTAGGGTTCATGTTATCCATAAAAGGCAAACATCAGTGTGGAAGACAAGATAGCCATCCTCATTGCCTGATGTTCTTCGTGTTTCACTGTTGTAGTCATTACATTTGGGTAATCTGCTGGCAGGTTGCCCTCAGTCGGACTGAATTCCAAAGGCTTGGGTCCTGTGTCAGTTGCTGTCTTGTCTTTCATGACGTCAGGTCATCAGGGGTATAAAACACGCAGCCGACACCATTTTCTTTAGTCTTTCTTGCCGCGCGGTGCCCGAAGCAAAAGCATTTCACAAGTGCCAGTCGGCCGACTACTGAAATATTCGAGTTTGAGTTTCAGAACCGAAGTCTTCACTAAAGCTAAGTACCCCATTGGGGAAACTTTTCTTGCTCCATACTGATGTCAGAAAAAGTTAATAATTGTATTACTTATGGGAAGCAAATACCTAATAAGGATTTCCATTTATACTGTATTCCTTGCCTAGGCCGTGATCACAATGTGCCTGGCTGTCGGTTTTGTGCTAGATTTAACCAACACACTATTAAGCGTTGGTATATTTTTGCATCAAAGTATTTTGGAAACAGATTTAACTACCCAGAAATGTCGTCGGATAGCAATCTAAGAGATCCAAAACCGACGACGAAGCTTCTCCTAAGCCAGTTGCCGGTACTCAGTGAGGTGCTTTCGCAGCCCCTGATTCGAGTCGCAGGCCTCTACCGACACCCATGTGGAGTCTGGCATGCCGCAAGATAACCAAGGTATTGGACCGATGGATGTATCTCCATCAGATGAGTCTGGAGCCGCTGAGCAGGCACCGGCTTCTGAGGGTGTAGTCAGACCTCAACATTTATGTATCAAACCGACGACAGCTGCAAAACCAGAGAGAAAAGCAACTTCTAAAACTAAAAAAATGACTCATGAGCCACGTGCACAGGCCTCTATACCTAAAAAACAGATGATCAAAATGGCTGACAACCTTATTACCTTGATCAGGGGTACCCATCCCCCTCCAAATAAGAGCCCTAGGCAAGACACTGATTATGGATCTTCAGATCAGGTTTATGTTTCTTCTGATTCATCTTCTGATCAGGAATTATCTATACCTCCCTATGAGGATTCTGATGCTGAGGAGTCTATTCCATCTGCATCTCCTCCTGAGGATTATTCATTTGGAGAAACCTTGCATACTTTGAGGGAGCATTTTCACTGGGAGAGTCAAGACTTCTCAGAATCAAAAAAAGAGGCTCAGGGATTTCCTTCTCCCTCAGCACAAGCCTTTAGCCATTCCCCCTCTTTTAGACATTATGGATGATGTGTTTTCGGAGTCCAGCTTGACCCCTGACTCCCTACCTCCGGCTCCCAGTAAGCCTGACAAATATTACAGGGTTCCTGACTCACATTAATTTTTATTTAGAAACCCTGCTGTTGATCCTAAAACTATTTCACAGGGTCCAAAGGTAGTTAAGGCCTCAACAGCAAAAAATCCTACCCCCTCTGACAGAGATTCAAGGGCACTGGACAGATGGGGAAAAAGGTTTATACATCTGCAACTTTGTCAAGTCAGGGCCTTAAACTCTCAATTTCATATGCTTAAGTGCCAACAACATGTTATGGGATTGCTGAAACAGAAAATAATGATTTCAGAATGTGCCGAAAATAAAGAATTGCAAGAATTATTGCATGCAGATGAACAAGTTGGAAAGCATACTTTGCAATGTGGTTTTGACTCCTTAGAGACCTCCTGCAGGGCCACAGTTACTGGATCTGTGATTAGGAGGCATGCCTGGTTAAAGGAACACAATTTGCCTGATCATGTTAAAGCTAAATGGCTAGATGCACCTTTACAGCATGATTCTCTGTTTGGTATTAAGGCAGAAGAGGTTTTAAAGAAAATGGAAGACAAAGCTAAGTCTATGCAAACTGTTAAAAGACTTCTTACAAGTGCAGCCACCAAGATTCAGTAGACATTGGCCTACAAAAAATTGGTCCTTTCATGTGTCAGAGTTCAAAGGGCTCAAAATTGGCAGTTAATAACCCAGGACAAGTCTGTACTAAACATCGTATCACAGGGATACCGATTCCATTTCCACACTCTGCCAATGGCAAATGGTTGGCCAGATCTGCCAAAAAATCAGTGGGCAGAGGCACAGAAACATGTTACATCCCTCATGGATATGGGGGCTATTCAGACAGTACCAGAACAGGAAAAAGGACAAGGTTTTTACTCAACTGTTCCTGGTACCCAGAAAAGACGAGGCCTGGCGGCCAATACTGGATTTATTGATTTTGAACACATACCTGGACATTCCAAAATTCAAAATGCTGACTTTGCAGCAGTTTCTGCCCATGCTGGGCAAGAATGCTTGGCTGGTGACTTTAGACCTAAAAGAGGCATACCTGCATGTCCCAGTAAGACAATTGTGCAGAAGATACCTCAGATTCAAGGCTGGCTTAATGCATTACCAATTCTCTGCACTGCACTTTGGCTTATCTACTGCGCCCAGGGTTCTAACATGCATAGGGTACACAATAAATGAAAAAAAATCACAACTGGTACCCTTTTAAAATATAACATTCCTGGGTACAAGCTTGAATACAACTGTCCAGGTGACTTACCTCACGCCAGACAAGCAAAGGCAACTGACTACTTACTTCAAACTGATGGCAACAAAAACCCAGTCTTCTGCAAGACCAGTTCTGCAGGCTCTGGGCTTCATGGCATCCTACTGATTCCATATGCAAGACTGCATATGAAGAAACTTCAATGGTACCTTAAATGTTTATGGAGTCAACATTCACACAGTCTGGAAACAATGAATCTGAAGTAGGATATTCATTTGTCTGCAACCTGTGGGTTATGGATCCGATATCGGATCCGAACCGGCATAGTTTTCCAGCTATGGATCCAAGCTCTCAGCTCCTCCCCTCACCCATAATGCCCTGCTCTACCCTCATGACCTCAGATCTTGTTTGCCGCGCTGGTAACTAGATGTGGATACATAGCTCTCAGCTAAGTAGACTGTTTTCTTGTTGAAAAATAGAGAATTTTTTTCTTTCTTTAACATTTTTGTGTGAAAGTTGTAGGTTTCCTGTTATTATTGACTGTTTTTAATTTAATTTAAATTTCAGTAGTATTTTTATTCCCTCCCCTCGCTGGTACGTAGAGTGTGTGTGAGGCCTGTGTGCTTCTTTTATTGTTTAAGTTACTTTCTGTAACTTTTGGTTAAGTTTATAGACTATGGCTGATCAGCCTAAGTCCATATTTTCAAAATGCTCCGAGTGTGGCCATAAGCTCTCACCGGCTGATGGCCACACTCGGTGTGTTAAGTGTCTTGGGGTTGAACACCTCACATCTGGTTGTTCCATTTGTGCAGGGTTCAACCCCAGGGCACTGAGGGAGCGGAGGTCCAAGCTGGTCTTGGCGGGTCTTTTACCGCCGGACTCGGCTCCGACCTCCGCTCCTTCGGGGACTCCTGCGGCTGCAGTTGTTCCCCCTGTGGCACCCCCTCCTGCTCCTGGGACTCAAACTCCCGCTTCAGGACAGGAGAGGGATGCATCTAAAATGGACCGGAGGGAGAAGCACCTGCGGCGGGCGAGACCTCTGTTTCGCCCCGCCAGCCAAGCGAGCTTCTCCCGGCTTCCTTGTCGGTCCGGTCTCCTCCTTCTCGGCTCCGGTCCCCTGTGTGCTTCTCACCGGGTCCTGAGGAGGAGGAGACCCGATCTCCGTCGAGGCTATCGAGGAGGCATTCCAGGCCTACCTCGGTAGCCTCGTCGAGATCTACCCATAGCCTTCGGATGCTGATCTGGACGGATGATGAGAAGGTTCATCCAGGCCCAGATGCAGATGGGAGTGCTCTTGCCTCCCCTCGGGAGCTCAACACCCTTTTAAGCCTATTGCTCCTTCTCCGACCCGCTATCCGGGTTCGAGCAGCTGGAGCCGAGCAGCCGGAGCCGGGGAGGTCGGAGCCGATAGTACTTGGTACCGGATCCGACCATGCCTCGAGTGCGTCGGATCCGATCTCGGAGCCTGGATCCGAGCCGGATCCGGGGATCAGTGCTCGCCGGCGCCCGTCTGTGTCGGAGCGCACTGTCCTTCGGATCCGAGTGCTTGGCGCCGGCTCCGATCCACTCTTCGGATCCGAGGGAGCCGATTGTCGGATCCTTTGATCGAGGTCGGCTCCCCGGCTTTTGATGTAGTGGAGAGGGCTCTGTTGAGGGTCTCCGGACCCCGGCACTTGCCGGCTCCGTCCCGCTCCCTCTGCACTGGGCCAGGCTTCCACCATCCGGCCCTGGGACAGCCCGTTTCTGTGCCCCAAGTTGCTCCCATGGAGCAAATTGCTGTTGCGAGGACTCCTCTGACAGCCCCCAGAGGAGGCCCTCGCAAGCATACGTGCAAAAGGAGGCACATAGACTCCCGAGAGTCTCACTGAAGACACGGACTTGGAGGAAGGGAAGGCTCCCCACGGTCACCCCGAGGATGTCTCCTTCGGAGACATCATGGAAATGCTCCGTATTAGGGGTGGTCTGCCCCAAGTCTTCCTCGGACGAGTCCGTGTTCTTGGAGGCATTCGAAACGGGCCCGTCTACCTCTTGGGTGTCCCCCCCTGCCGACCCCCTGGTGGACCTTATTACCACCAGGGCGTGGAAGGAACCGGACACCATGGAGCCAATTCCCAAAAGACCGGACAGGATCCTTAGCCCGCCCTCCGACAGGACCCATTGGAGTAAGGGGCCTCCTGTAGATGCCATGTTGATGGCGGCGGCCACAAAGAGGGAACTGGCTCAGGAGAGTCCCTCTGTCCACCCACCGAGCAAGGAGTCTCGGATGATGGACCGCTTGGGGAAGCGGATGTTCAGTTCGGCGACCTTCTCGGTAAGGGCGCTGAACTATTTGGCACATGTTATTCGGATGCAGCGAGACCTTATTAAGAGTACGCTGCATCCCCTGAGTCCATTTCGAGGAGGACAGAGCTCTGCACTCCACCAAAATGGCCACTCTTAGGTCAGTCACAAATACTTCTATGCGGCTACTCTCCCATGCTACGGAGGGCGCCGCTAGAGCTGCGGGGACAGGACTGGTTACTAGACGTCAGGCCTGGCTCCGCCACTGCGATTTTTCTGAGCCCTTCAAGGCGTCGTTGCGAACGCCTTTGATGGTTCTGCTCTGTTTGGCAAGACCGTTCGCGAGACGTTGACCCAGAGCGAGAAGGACGGGAAGACGCTGTCTGCCGTCGGGATCCGCTTCTCTGCACCCCAGAGGCCCTATTCTAGGAACCAAAAGGGTCAGAAGAAGATGTGGTTCCGGAAGTCGCAGCAGTCCCAGCCTGCTCCGGACAACCAGTCCTTCCGTGGCAGAGGAGGACAGTGAGGACGCCGCCCTAGAGGCAGAGGGGCTCCCAGAAACTTCGGGTCCAGGGAACCTTTCTCTGAACGGCCCGCGCAGCAACCCTGAGGGGTTGCCCGACTGCTCTACTCTGGAGGCAGTCGGGGACGTTCGGGCACCTAGCGGCATGGGAGTCCATAACATCGGACCGCTGGGTTCTCCAAATCATATCCAGGGGATATCGCATTCCTTTCCTTCACATTCCAAAGATGAAGTCCCTCCCAGACGTACCACCCGGTCAAAGGGATGCCGCTTTGGCAGAAATTGGCCATCTGCTAGAAAAGAGCCATCCAGCCCGTTCCCCAGACCAGATCGGATCAGGGTTCTACTCCAGGTTCTTTTAGTGCCAAAAAGACGGGGAACTAAGACCAATCCTAGACCTCTCTCTCTTGAATCTGGCAGTCCCCAAAGAAAAATTCGAATGGTCACTCTACAATCTATTCTCCCCTTCTGGGAGAAGGCCACTGGATGTGCTCGATAGATCTCAAGGACGCGTACTACCACATCCTAATGGACAGGCGCTCAGGAGGTTTCTCCGCTTCGGCTGGGAGCCAGTCACTACCAGTTCGGGTCCTTCCCTTTGGTCTCACCACAGCCCCAGGGTGTTTACCAAAGTACTAGCAGTGGTAGCGGCCCACCTGAGGCTTCAGGGGTGCAGGTCTTTCCCTACCTGGACGACTGGCTCCTTACCGCCCAACAAGGCATCTACTTCTCTCGGCGAGACTCCTTTCTCCATCTTGCTCCATTTCTGGGCATCACAATAAATACAAACAAGTCCAACCTGGCACCCACTCAGCTCTTAGATTTCATAGGGGCCAGACTAGACACAAGGAGTTCTACGAGCCTTCCTCACTGCGGACAGAGTTCTAAATCTGCAGCTCCAGGTGCGGGCCATTCTCCATTCATGTTCTGTTCCAGCGGAGTTGGTCCTGAGGGCTCTAGGGTCCATGGCTTCTTCGATAGCACTTCTTCCTCTTGCCAGGCTCAATATGCGCATTCTACAGTGGACGCTCTTAGTACAGTGGTCATACCTTGCTCTCCCCATGCATCATCCCATAGCGATCAGCAAGGCTTGCAAGCGGTCCCTCTTGTGGTGGCTCCACTCCCGGATCTCCACGAGGCGCCCATTTTGTGCTTCTCCCCTCTCGCCACGGTGACCACGGACGCCTCCGCCTCGGGTGGGGGCACTTCTTGGGCGGACAGTCCAAGGCACGTGGAGCGATTCAGAGACCTTACTGCATATCAATGTTCTAGAGATGAGAGCAGTGCTCTTAGCGTTGCTAGCACTTCAGGACTTTCTTCCCTTGGGAACAATTGCGATTCAATCGGACAATATGTCTGTTGTCTGGTACATCAACAAGCAAGGGGGAACAAGGTCTTACCCTCTTTGTCGAGAGGCCATGAGAGTTTGGGAATGGGCAATCTCCACCAATCGCTTTCTCATAGCAACACATTCCGGTCGGTCCAACATCCTAGCGGACAAGCTCAGTCGCACCATTCTGACCCCTTACGAGTGGTCTCTCAATTGTCAAGTAGCGGAACGCATATTCGCACGGTGGGGAACCCCTTCATGCGATCTTTTGCTTCTCCCTCAAACACCAAGTGCGACAGTTTTTCGCTCTAATACCTCCTCCCGGAGGTACCCCAAGAGACGCTCTGGTGCATGCTTGGCCACCCGGTCTTCTGTATGCCTATCCACCCTTGCCTCTGATGCTGCAAGTTCTTCAGAAAGCCTCTCGGGTGGGTTGCAGAATGATTCTCATTGCTCCATTCTGGCCTCGACAGATCTGGTTCCCCTTCCTAAGGTCTCACTCGGTGAATCCTCCTTGGATTCTAGATCCCATTCGGATCTGATATCCCATCCATCCTGCATTCCTCCTCGAACCTGGACAACCTGAAGCTGACCGCTTGGCTGCTCCAGTTCCACTCTTGATAAGGACTCGGTATTTCTTCACCGGTAAAGGCTATATTGGTGGCGGCTCATAAACCATCCACAAGAAAGGTTTACAGAAGCAAATGGAAACGTTTCTCTGTGTGGGCGGAGCGGCAAGGCCTAGATCCCTTCACGGTTCCTCTCCTGTAGTGCTTGATTTTCTAACCTCTCTCTTTAATGATGGTGCCAGCAGTTCCACAGTCAAAGTTCAACTGGCGGCAATTTCTCACTATCACATTGGTCAAGAGTCTAATCCTCTTATGTCAGCCAAATTGTGCAAAACATTTCTTAAGGGTACTTTCCTTCTCAGGCCCCCTATAAAGCAAGCAGTTCCTCCTTGGGACCTTTCTTTGGTCCTACAGGCCTTGACCGCTCCCCCTTTCGAGCCCGCGGCTACAGTGGATCTCAAATTCTTGTCCTACAAGACAGCCTTTTTGGTAGCCATTACATCAGCCAAGAGAGTTTCTGAACTTCAAGCTTTATCAGCTAAACCTCCTTACTTGGTATTTCATCCGGACCGTGTCTCCCTCAGGACCAACCCGTCCTTCCTTCCTAAAATAGCTTCTGAAGCAAACATCAATCAATCCATTAACCTCCCTGTTTTCTTCCCTAAATATGAAAACAAAGGTGAATATAAGCTACACTCACTAGATGTTCACAGGCAACTAAGATTTTATCTCAACAGGACAGCTGGTCATAGGCAATCCGACCAGCTGTTTATTTCCTTTGCAAAATTCAATTTGGGCAAGCCAATTTCTAAAGTTTCTCTGTCCCGCTGGATTTCACAGTGCATTTTATTGGCTTATCAAGCGTCAGGAAGGCCGCCGGGGGTGTTCATGCCCATTCAACCCGGTCAGTATCTACCTCGGCAGCCTTCAAGGCTAGGATTCCTCTAGATGATATTTGTGCAGCAGCCACGTGGGCTTCATCTCATACATTTATTTCTCACTATAAGTTGGATCTTGCATCTAGGGGTAGAGCATCCTTTGGCTCCGGTGCTCGGAATATCCTTCCATGATGGCCGCCCAAGATTCAGGTAGCTGGGGACTCTGTCCCACAGGTTGCAGACAAATGAATATCCTACTTCAGATTTAGAAGTTATGTACTCACCATAACGTTCCATCTGAGTAGGTGTATTCATTTGTCTGCAACCATCCCGCCCTCCTATCCCCCTGGCCTTTCAGTTTCCTGCATATTTCTTGTTACCCTTTTGAGGGTATTGTTGTTTTGGCAAACTCGATCTGAGGTCATGAGGGTAGAGCAGGGCATTATGGGTGAGGGGAGGAGCTGAGAGCTTGGATCCATAGCTGGAAAACTATGCCGGTTCGGATCCGATATCGGATCCATAACCCACAGGTTGCAGACAAATGAATACACCTACTCAGATGGAACGTTATGGTGAGTACATAACTTCTAATTCCTCTCATTCCCTGCCTGCAGCAGGAGTTTCTATGGTGGGCAAAGGCATGTCACCAAAACATGGGACGGCCCTTCATTCTACCCCCTGCCAGCCAAACCTTAACAGACGCATCAGATTATGCCTGGGGGGGGCCACATGGCAGGAAGATGCATTCAGGGCATATGGACACCAAAACAATTGCATCTACATATCAACCAGAAAGAGATGCTAGCTGTTCAAAATATCCTAACAGCCTTCAAGGACTTACCTCAGCCAGGACAACTACTGATAAAGATGGACAACACCACAGTCATGTGGTATATAAACAAGCAAGGGGGCACACACTCATACCCCCTCTGTAGATTATCCATGGCACTGTGGAACACAGCTTTGACCTACCAAATACATCTTCAATTTCAATTCCTGCCAGGAAAACAAAACACTCTGGCAGACGATTTAAGCAGAAACCTTATGGATCCTCTAGAGTGGAAACTAAATCGATAAGTCTTCAGCATGATAGCAGAGAAATGGGTGAGCCCAGACATAGATCTGCTTGCCTCTCCTCAAAATTATCATTTGAAAAGATTCTGCACAAGGACTTATCACAGACAAGCATGGAAAGAGGACGCCCTATCCTTCAGTTGGAAAAACCTATCAGTTTATGCCTTTCCTCCTCTGCCTCTTCTACACAAAGTCCTCCTAAAAGTCAGACAAGAGAAGCCAAGGATGATATTAATTACCCCAGACTGGCCCCGCCACTACTGGTACCCAGTCCTAAGGAATTTGTCTCAATACCCAGCTTGGACCTTGCCACAAAGACCACAACTACTGTCCCAGCAAAACAATCAGATCCTGCACAATCAACTACAGACTCTAAACCTGGCAGCATGGGTAATCATGTAGTCCTACAAACAACACCTCTCAGTAAAGCTGTGATGGATGTCATTTTGGAAGCCAGAAGGCCTTGTACTAGAAAATCTTATGCTGACAAATGGAAGAGACTCTGTGCTTGGCATCAAGCACAAGGAATTGATGCAGCAGAACCAAATATTCCTTGGATATTACAATACTTAACTGAGATGCTTGACAAAGGCCTATCTTTCTCATCAATCAAAATCCATGCCTCTGCCATTTCGGCTCATTACAATACAGAGCCACCAATCTTTTCTCATCCTTTACTAAAGCAGTATGTTAGAGGAGCCAAAAATGCAAGGCCTCCTAGAAAATCACCATTACCTGCATGGGATCTCAGTTATGTGTTGGAAAAACTCACCCTGCCTCCATTTGAACCCGCTGCTACCGCTGATATAAAGTTCTTATCATGGAAAACAGCTCTGCTACTAGAAATTACTTCAGCAAGAAGAGTTTCAGAGCTACAGGCCCTCATGGCTGTAGAGCCTTTTATCATATTTTACCCGGAGGACAAATCCTACTTTTATGCCTAAGGTGGTTTCCAGTGTGGCTCTTAACCAAACAATTCATCTGCCAACTTTTTGTCCAAATCCACAGAACAAGGGGGAGAGAATTCTGCATTCCTTGGATGTACACAGACAGCTAAGATTCTACTTGAGTAGGACTAAAGCTCTAAAAAAAAACTGAGCAATTACTAGTGTCATATGCTGCAGGATCAGAAGGAAAGGCTATTTCAAAGCAGACAATTTCAAAGTGAATAAGCCACTGCATCCATTTCTGCTACTTACACCATGGTAAACTTGTGCCCAAGGGCATTAGGTCTCATTCCACCAGAGCTGCAGCTACTTCAGCAGCCTTTCTCAGAGGCGTACCAACCAAAGACATTCTAGAGGCTGCTACTTGGAGTTCTGTTCACACCTTTACAAAGCATTATCATTTGTCTCTTTACTCTAAGTCCAGGGCAGGCTTTGCCACTGCATTGCTGCAGGGCCTTATAGCCGCACCTAATGCTGTTTAGCTCCAGCCTCCCAACCATAGCTTTGGGATTCTACCCAAATGTAATGACTGCAACAGTGAAACATGAAGAATATAGTACAGTTGTGTGCACTTACCATAAATGTAGATGTTCGATGTTCGAGTGTGTTCATTGTTGCAGTCCAGGTTACCCTCCCACCATCCCCATGTCATTCTGAAGTTTATCTTTCCTTCTCTATCTTCTACAACCTAGGTGGTGTATTTGTTTGTAGATGAAGGTAAAGTTTATATTGATGCATGTGTGTGTGTGTGTGTGTGTGTACATATATATATATATATATATATGTGTGTGTGTGTATATATATATATATATATATATATATATATAAATATATATATATAAATATGTATATATATAATTTTGCTACCTTTTTCGGGGCACCTGAGATCGGGGGCAAGAAAAACTAAAGAAAATGGCGTCGGCTGTGTGTTTTATACCCCTGACGACCTGACGTCATGGAAGACAAGATAGCAACCGAGGCAGGACCCAAGACTTTGGGATTCAGGCCGACTGAGGGCAACCTGCCAGCAGATTACCCAAATGTAATGTCTGCAACATGAATACTCTCGAACATCTGCATTTATGGTAAATATACACAACTGTACTTTTTATCTGGGGCCTACTCACAATCACAAATCCAATCCCATTTCCCAAGTGTTTTACGACCTTTAGAAGTAGGCTTTCCTCCTTAGCCATTTACTTGGAAAATCAACGCTTAAAGTTATTAGTGAGAAGTGAAATGGAGGGATCCTCTGCGCCCGAGGTTGATCCAGTCACTAAGTGGAAGTCCAAAACGCCAAAGCCTGAAGCTGCTGCTGTACCATTTCACACGATCATTTCTCCCAAGGTAGATTAAAGCCCGGAGAGATGGCCAGTTTCTGGGTCGCAGGCCAAGCCAATGTTGAGGCCGCCTTGGTTCTGACCAGTGGCACGTCCTCAGTAGGCATTCGTCCAGGATGTACAGAGGAAACCGAGGCTCGTAATAACGGAAGGCCCTAAACGGATACCTGAGATCCTGCTGCGGGAGGAAATCCACTTAGATATCATTGAATGTAGACCTACGTCCGGCCCTCCGATATTGCAAAGGGCAGACCTGCATCAAAAGAAAAAACAAAACATTTATCCCCTCCAAAGAAACCTCATAGTGACTGAGAACAACTCACCCAAGGCCTTTGCAAGGCTCTTATGGCCCTTAATCCCCCCCCCCCCCAACTTGGTGTTTCAATCCCTACACCACCATGCATAGCATCTCCACAAAATACAGCCAGAGGAGAGATTTCCTCAGACGTCATCGAATCTGTGGCCTACTCCTTACAGGTTCCCTCCACTCTATATTATGCTTTCCCGGAGGAGGATTCCAGTGAAACTGACTCGCCCACGGAAGAACTCTCCTTTGGTGAGACCCTAGTTAAAATGAGAGAACATTTTAAATGGGTTAGCCCTCGGGTATCTGAAGTACAAAAAAAGATACTACAACCTTCTGCAAGTGGAATCAGCCAGTCCTTCAGCTATTCCTCCTGTGTTACCAGCTTTTCTGGATGCCTTCACCTCTGCTTCCAAGGCCTCAGACTCCCGGCCTCCTGCTCCTAAGAAGCTTGCCCAATTTTGCAAGGTCACTGAAGACTGTAAACTTTTGTTTCAGTGTCCTACAGCAGATTCATTTGTTATTTCAGTAGCTTCAGGCAAACCATACAGGTTACTGCCTTCAGCTTCTCTCCTTCCTTCAGATAAGGACAGCAGGAAACTGGAAAGATTAGGCAAGAAAGTGTACCCTTAGGCCACCGTGGCATTTAGAGCCATTAGTTATCAGACACACCTGACCAAATTTGCCTTAGACCTTCTCAAGCAACTCTCCCAGGTCATTTCAGATTTACCTGACTCAGCCAATAAGACCTTGGCTGCATCTTTGCTGGGAGCTTTCTCATAGGTAGTCTGCGACTCCATCAAATGCAGCTATGATTCTGCAGAGGCTTTTGCCAGGCAGCTGCTTCTGGCTGTGTCTTAAGGAGATTCTCCTCGTTAAAACTCCAGCCATTACAGAGGATTTTAAATCCCAGCTTACAGATGCCCCTTTGAACAACTCTGTTTTATTTTGTCCTGCAGTGGCTAGTTTATTTAAATCCCTGCAGGAAAAGCAAAAAGATGCAGGAATGAAAGCACTTTTTTCTTTCTCCAGCACCTAAATTCAAGAGAAATTACCCAGCAAAGACTGCCATTGTTCATAGGCACTTCTACCCCCCTCCACCTGAAACAAAAAAGGATGGCAGGAGACCTCAGCAGTCCAGGGCTACCCTGGTTACTACAGCTTAGAAGTGGCCCTTTCCAGATAAAACTGGTTCCCTTTGAGTGTCCAGTTCACTCCACTCACATTCCACTTTCTCAGCGCTTCTCTGTATCTGGGAAAGCTTAACTTAAGACTCTTGGGTTCTCTCCATTGTTCATAAAGGATATTTTCTGATGTTAAGTTGTCATTCTCGCCTTCATTCTTGCTGGATGGGTCCGGAGCCGATCCTTTGCTCCGACTCTGCCTATACTATAGCTCGAGAGCTATTTTTTACCGGCTCGAGGCAGCCCTATATCCCACAATACCATGCACTAACTCCCCAGATCTCGTTTGCCGCTTCGCTGCGAGGTTGCCTTTTTTGCCGGCTCAGGTCAGTAAAAGAAATTTCAGCAAATTCTTCCTAAACTTGAGGTTAGTTTTTTTTTAGATTAGTTCCCTGTCGATATTGTTTTACCTAATTACTTATTAGTAATTTTTTCTTTGAGCCCTACCCACCCCTTTAGTTAATTTTTATAATCGGGCCTACGGGCTTTAGTTTTTGTTTACTCTCCCCCTTATTGTGTGTGAGTTGTTGTTTTAGTCAGCCCCTTTAACTCCCCCTTGTGTGAAAGTCGAGTGAGTGTGTGTGCTGACTGTGTTACTGTCTTTAGGGTAACAATGTCCAAAGACGCTAAGGTCTCGGGATTCAAGAAGTGTGACTCGTGCTGTCAGAAAATGTCTGACAGACGGTCACACTTCTTGCGTCTACTGCTTGGGACCTTTGCACCTGCAGGACTCTTGTTCCGTCTGCCACGGATTTAGTTCAAGAGTCCTGTGGGAGCGTCGTAATAAGCTTATTTTGAGGGGGCTTATTGAAGCCCGATGACTCCCCGTCCAAGTCTGGCTCGGGGAAGTCGTCTAAGCCCGCCAAGCCCTCGGCTCCAGTTTCTGAGTCGAGGGCTGGCGAAACTGAGATTGCTCCAACATCGGCTCCAGTCAGAGCCGATGCGAGCAAGATCGTACCCGCTCCGAAACCTGTATCGGAGCCGGCATCAGCGCGCAAGCACTCTAGATCTCCTTCATTAGAGTCCGTCTGATCGGCTCCAAAATCACCCCTTCTATCGGAGCGGAGTCATAGGACTCATTCCTCCAGGTCGTCTAGGCTTTCTGACCACGATATCGAGAGGGTGGTTAGTAGACTCATAAAATCTCATGCACTGGCCCAAATGCTTCAAAGCCCGTCTCACCAGACTGTGGCTCCCTCAGTGCCGCCTTCGATTCCTCCTCCGACTCTCCAGTCGAGTTCGGAGCCAGTGTTTGTCGGAACCGTAACCTTGCCCATGTCGGAGCCGATACTTCCACCTTCGGCTCCGGTGTCGTTGGCTCCGACTTCTTCATTGGTACCGTCCGTGGAGAAGTCCGGGAGCCGAGACTCCATTGTCGGCTCTGAGGGGGCGAGTGGCATCGGACCCTTGTCCGACCCCGCTCTCCCTCTCGGAGCGTCGGCTCTGGTTAGTTCGGCCCCGACATCATTCTTGGAGCCTTCTCTGTCGGTGCCAGGGGCGGTTCTGGTGTCTTCGGAGCCGGGACTGTCTTCGGTGCCTGATAGGGGGGCTTTCGAGGTGATGAGGAGCATGCTGGATCCAGTGTCCGCTCCAAGGTTGGGTTCTTCAGCTCCTCCCTTTACAATGCCTGTTACGGTCTCTGGCCATCCTCTTGCAACTGATAGCAGAGATCCAACGCATAGGGTACCCACTTTGGGTGTCTCGTCCTCCTCCGAGGCCTCTCCTGAAGCTTCAGGAGAGCCACCTAGGAAAAGAAAGTGCAAGAGGAAGCACGTAGACTCCTCTGAGTCTCTAACCTTGGACACCAACTTGGATGAGTCGGAGGGCTCCCCCAGATCCCCCTCTGAAGATTTCTATTTTCAGACATACTAGAGATCCTGAAACAGAGGGGGAATTGGTCCACACTCAAACCCTCCGAGGACAAGTCGGTTTACCTTGATGCCTTTGGATCTCGCCGTTCCACCTCCTGGGTGTTCCCCCCCCCCCTTCGATCCAGTGATGGAAGTGGTGGCCCGAAAGGCATGGAAAGCTCCTGACTCCATGGAACCTACCCCTAGGAGGCCTTCAAAATGTATTTCTGCTCCGGTGGACAAGCCATTTCTCACCAAAGGTGTCTCTGTAGATGCTATGGTGGTAGCAGCCACCACTAAGAAGGAATTAGCTGATCCTTCTGTACCTGTTCATCCTCTTAATGGAGTCCAGGACCATGGACAGGTATGCTAAGCGGATATTTGCTTCAGCGACCTTTGCTATGTGATCGCTGAACTATTTATGTCATTTCACCCGCCTTCAGAGAGATTTGCTCAAAGAACTGGGTGAAACTGTACAGGATCCTTCTGCTGCGGGGTATCAGGACAAGATTAACTCCCAGCTGGCTACCCTGAATTCCATTGCCAATTCCTCCATGCGGCTTATCTCTTATGCAGCTGATGGAGCGAGTAGGGCCGCAGGCGCAGGTGTTGCGTTGAGACGTCATGCCTAGATGCGAGACTGTAGTTTTGCTGATCCCTTCAAGGCGTCCTTCACCAACACCCCCTTTGATGGTTCAGAATTTTTTGGACCTCAGGTGAAGAATACCCTCACCAGGTGCGAGCAAGATGGTAAGACTCTCTCTGCCGTGGGAGTCCACTTTTCCACACCATCTAGACCATACCCCAAAGGTCAGAAGGGTGGAAGATGTGGTTCCGTAAACCACAGGGAGTCGCGCCCGCCGCTCGTGGTGAAATTCCCCCTAGAGGCGGGGGGAAGAACAATAGACGCCGCCCCAGGGGCAGAGGGGGTCCACAGAACCAGGGTTCCAGGGAGTCCTTCCCTGACCAACCCTTTCAGCATCCCTGAGAAGCTAAAGGACAACACGGCTGAGGTTAATTTACAGCAAAAATCTTTACTTTCTTCATCTGCTCTAGCTCCTCAGGGAGGAGGAGCTGCTTCGTTGGGGCTTGATGATTTTTTAGCCTTTCCGCTACCGTTCAACCAGCAAGAAAGGAGAGCGTGGTCTCCCTATCAATCAAGGAAAAGGAAGAATACGGAGGAGTTAATAGAACAGCAAAAGAGAACTGTGAAATAAACCACGAGAATTTAGTTTACAACATTTCCAGGTACCAATTGAATGAACATGAGTTATGTGTTTTGAGTAAAGGACTCAGTTTTATACCTTCGGGTTACACCGATGTGACTGATGTTATTCTAGATATAAATTTTTTTACCAGAAATTTATCTTTAAAACTGTTATTTGGTGGGGACAACAGTCATACTTCTAGTGTCAATTTATTTAAGAAACCATCTACTTTTATACCACCCTTTAATTCAGCTTTGGATGCATTTGAGCGCGCCTGTGAAAAAGATTTATTTGATTTATATGCAAAGAAAACTGTTAAAAGTGATTTTTATAATATGAGTAAAGATGAACATCTAGCATTATTGAGTTTACAAAATAATACTGATATTGTCATCAGACAAGCTGACAAGGGCAGTGCAGTTATTGTTATGGACAAGGTTGAATATTCCACTAAAATTAATTTGTTGTTAGCTGATGATATGACATATAGTGAACTTTGTGGTACTAGTCTTAATAAATTAATCAATAAAGTACATGATAATTTATATGATTTTCTATTGAGTGGTGTAATTGATGTTGGGCTATATAACTATTTTTTGGTTGAGAAACCCCTGGTTCCCATCTTCAGGGGCCTTCCCAAAATACATAAAGAC
The DNA here is from genome assembly GCF_019279795.1 of Protopterus annectens. NCBI lineage: Eukaryota > Metazoa > Chordata > Ceratodontiformes > Protopteridae > Protopterus > Protopterus annectens. The sequence goes on from NC_056746.1 coordinate 588,952,958, forward strand.
ATGTTAGATCCTCCCCTGCGACCAATTGTGTCTAGCAAGGGGTGGTTAACTGAGTCAATGTCCATTTATTTGGACAAACAGTTTAAACCTATTATAAGCAATATTAAACATATACTAAGAGACACAACACTTTTTAGAAGATTTAGCTGAAACCAATACTATAAAACCCATTGCTACTACAGATTATTTAGTCACCTTAGATGTAAGGTCACTTTTCACTTCCATTCCCAACAATATTGGGATAGAGTATGTAAGGTTATTATTATTAGAACAAGGATTATGTAACAGTAAAGTTATAAAGCTGATGTTGATTTTAGAACTTATTTTAGAAAACAATGTGTTATGCTATGACAATACATATTATCTACAAGGCAAGGGTGTTGCGATGGGCACACCCTGTGCCAATTCGTACGCAAATCTTGTTATGGCGTACTGGGAGAACACATACTTATTGAACAATAATAATTATTCTGATTGCATCATATATTATGGAAGATTTGTAGATGTGTTTTTTGTATGGAATGGCACCTTAGAAATATTGAATGATTTTTTAACCTATATTAATGGTACTACAAGTTTTCTGTTTTTTGAATATACCTACTCTTCTAATAAGATAGAGTTTTTGGATGTTACTATAAGCAATGGTCATGAAGGAGTTCACACAGTTTTATATAGAAAAACTTGTTGGAAAAATAATTTGCTCCATCGTAGTAGCATGCACCACAGGCATATTTACCCTAATATTATTAAGAGTCAAGCTTATAGGGTATCTAGGTTGACCACTTGGACTGAAGACTATGAATTGCAACAGAACATGCTAAAAGACAATTTTTCTAATAGAGGCAATAATAAGAATGAGATTCATGAAGCTGTTACACATTGTACCAAAGAAAGGACAGATAAAGCTTTACCATTCTTTTTAAGACAACAAGGTTTGAAATCATTTGGACCAAAGGATACCAATGGGAATAAGAATTATAATAGGAGTAATACTAGTAAACTAGTCATTCCATACACGAATAGGAATACACAAATAAGGCAGGTTGTTGAAAGTAATTGGAAGATGTTACTTATGGATGAGAAAGTTAGAAATTTAGTTGACACACGACCAGGTTTTACCTACAGAAATATGAAGTCTTTGAAAAGACTTCTCTGTTATGAGTCTATGCACAACACCACCACTCCGTCATCACAACGTGTAGGAACCTTTGCATGCAGGTCATGTAATCAATGTACATATATTTCCAATGGTAATCAATTCATTCATCCGACCACGAGACGGGAGTTTAATTTTAATTTCTATGCTGATTGCAGATCCCGTGATCTTGTATACTTAGCAGAATGTCAGGTTTGCAAATGTTTATATGTGGGAATGACCAATAGAACTTTGCGTGAAAGAATTAGGGAACATCTTTATGCAATCAACTAAGAAAATGTTAATAATGCACTTGCCAAACACACATTAGAGAATGGTAATCATAAGTTTAGTTTTAGGGTGCTACATTTAGTCCATAAGACATGTAGACTTGGCAATCTCAAGAATCGAACAGAAGAATTAGAGAGTAAGTGGATTATTAGGTTACAAGCATCTCAAGGTTTTGGCTTGAATGACAAAGTGTCTCTCAAGCCATTTCTTTCAGCCCGTCCATATAGCCATTAGTTTGCACATCAGTTCAATGATTTATATGTATATCCCATATATATATTTTTTGTAATTGTTATGCATATATATATATATATATATATATATATATATATATATATATATATATATATACTTTTTAATAACAATCCTGTTTATTTCTACATATATATTTTTTATATGTATACATATATTTTCATATATATATTTTTTTAAATGTCAATTGATATTTTACATATGTCTATATATACATTTTTTCTTTTTGAAAGTTTCTATTTTAAATGTATTTAGAATGCAGTTTATATTAATAGGTTAATAATCAAGAAACATGCTGATGAATACATCATCCTGCTTTTGCAAGATATTTAACAGTCTCTTTAAGAAAATGATACCTTTAAATGTTGATTGATTAATTAACTTCTTAATTGTTAATGGTATTATAATGCTATGAAGTGCTTTATGCTTTTGAAGTCTGATGAAGCGTTATTGTTTAACGTGAAAGCGCTTACTTTGTCCTTGGATTCTACTATTAAAATCGTGAAGTGAAGTGAATACTGCTTATCTGGATTATTTCATCTGCCTGGTGTACCACTTTGGTTTGTTTTGTGATCACTGAGAAGCTGCCCGACTGTCCACCTTCGGAGGCAGTCGGGGGAAGATTGTACCTGGAAGCCTGGCAATCCCTCTCTCAAGACAAATGGGTACAGTTGATCATATCCGAGGGTTACAAAATCCCCTTCATTTCCCCTCCAAACCAATTGCCAAGACCCCTCCCAGACGTACCACCCGGACAAAAGGGTCAGGCACAGCTGGAAATAGAAAAGCTGTTAAAAAAAAAAAAAGAGTCATCCAGGCAGTCCCAGCAGACCAGCTAGGATCCGGAATCTACTCCAGGTTCTTTTTGGTTCCAAAAAAGACAGGGGACTGGTGAACCATTTTGGATCTCAGCAGACTGAACAAATCAGTGCAGAAGACAAAATTTCTGATGGTAACGCTGCAGTCCATATTGCCCTTCTTGGGCAGAGACAACTGGATGTGCTCGTTAGACCTGCAGGACGCGTACTATCACATAAAGATACACAGGCGCTCCAGGAGGTTTCTCCGCTTTCGGCTGGGAGCCAGTCATTACCAATTCAGAGCCCTGCCCTTTGGTCTCACCACAGCCCCCCGGGTGTTCACCAAATATTTGGCAGTGGTCACGGCTCACCTAAGACAAAAAGGATTCCAGGTGTTTCCATATTTAGACGACTAGCTCATTACCGCTATCACCAAGCAGCATCTTATCATAACCAGGGATTACACCATTCACATTTGCAGCAGGTTAGGTATTTCCATAAATTTTGCAAAATCCTTCTTGTCACCTTGTCAATGTATAAACTTCATAGGCCCCATGTTAAACACCACAGAAATGTCTGCAACTTTAACACCTCAGAGAGTGATAGATATATGGCAGAATGTCCACCTTCTGATTCAGTGAAACAAAGTTCAAGTCAAGTTAGTACTGAAAACATTGGGCCTCATGGTAGCGGCGATTCCCCTTCTTCCCTTAGCCCGCTTCCACATGAGAATTCTTCAGTGGATGCTTTTCTCTCAGTGGTCCTACCAACAACTTCCTATGACTCTCAACATCTTGATAACCCCAACTTGCAGAAAACACCTCGCCTGGTGGATGGTCTCCCCTCAACTTCTTCAGGGCAGACCCTTTGTTCTTCCCCCTCCAGTTGCCACGGTGACAGCAGATGCCTCCCTGATCGGGTGGGGGGCATTATCAGGGCAGGACTGTCCAGGGCACGTGGCAACAATTAGAATGCCACCTGCACATAAATGTCCTAGAGATGAGAGCAGTGCTTTTATCGTTGCGAGCCCTTCAGGACTCTCTTCCCATGGGCACTATAGCAGTTCAAATGGACAATATGTCCGTAGTGTGGTACATAAAAAAGCAGGGCGGAACAAAGTCCTATCCCCTATGTCGAGAAGCACTCAGACTTTGGCAATGGGTTTTGATCTCTCAACGGTTTCTGATATCAAAGCACATCCCCGGGAGATCCAACGTCATAGCGGACAGATTGAGCAGAACAATTCTCATGCCTCACGAGTGGTCTCTAAATCAAGCGGTAGCAGAGAGAATTTTCCAGAAGTGGGGCCAGCCTTGCTGCGACCTTTTTGCAACACCTCAAAACAGCAAGTGCCTCGACTTCTTCACTCTCTTCCCCTTACCAGGCCACCCCCCCAGAGATGCTGTAGTCCACGATTGGCCTCGGGGTCTTCTATACGCTTTTCCCCCTTTTCCGTTGATCCCAAAGTTAATTCAGAAAGCAACCGCATTGAGATCCAAAATGATCCTCATTGCTCCTTACTGGCCTCGACAAGTATGGTTTCCGTTCCTGCACCGATACCTTCTGGAACAGCCCTGGCATCTGGAACCATTTCCAGATCTTTTGACCCATCTGACGGACAAGCTGCACCAGTCTCTTCAGTCCCTCAACCTCACAGCTTGGTTGCTCCACTTCCAACCATAGCCAGGCTTCCCTTCATTTCTCTTCCTGTCCATGACATTATTCTTGCCTCCCATAAGTCTAATACCAGGAAGACTTATGCGAGCAAATGGAAGCGTTTTTCTTTCTGGGCACAAGCTAGGTCCTTAGACCCTTTTAATGCTCCAATTCGCAAAGTTCTTGATTTTCTGGCAGAGCTTTTTCATGCAGGTTCATCGGCAGCCACTATCAGAGTTCAACTAGCGGCCATTGCCAATTTCCATGTAGGACTTTCGGAAACCAGTATTATGTCCCATAAACTCTGTAAAGCTTTCCTCAAGGGCATTTTCTTACACAGACCTCCCATTAAGGATCCTCCTCCACAATGGGACCTGAATTTAGTGTTATCTTCACTAATTCTTCCTCCCTTTGAGCCTGCAGCTTCTTGTTCCCTCAAGCTCCTCTCTTGGAAGACTCTGTTTTTGGTGGCTATAACTTCTGCCGGCAGAGTGTCGGAGCTTCAAGCCTTGTCTACCCGTCCCCTTATTTGGTCTTTCATAAAGACAGAGTAACTCTCAGAACAAACCCTTCCTTTCTACCTAAAGTTTCTTCTGAATCAAATCTGAAACACACTATTCGCTTGCCGGTTTTCTTCCCAAATTATTCAAACCGGGCTGAACATAAACTACATTCCTTGGATGTTCATCGCCAATTGCGGTATTATCTAGACAGAACAAAACAATTCAGGAAGTCAGAACAACTCTTCCTTTCTTATGCTAATGGGAGGAAAGGACTTCCAGTTTCAAAGGTAACCCTTTCCAGATGGTTAGCTTCCATCATTACCTTTGTCTACGAGTTAAGACATAAACAACTTCTTTCAAAACCTAAGGCTCATTCAACTAGAGCGCTATCGACTTCAACAGCCTTTCAAGCAAGGTTACCTTTAGATGCCATTTGTGCAGCAGCTACTTGGGCTTCTCAACAAACCTTTATTACCCATTACAAACTGGATATAGCTCCAGAAATAGAGCTGACTTTGGTTCCACTGTACTCAGGAGTCTGTTCCGTTGAGCCACCCAGGACCAAGGTGCTAGGGATGCTGTCCCATCCAGCAAGAATGAAGGCGAGAATGACAACTTAACATTAAGAAGTTATGTACCAACCATAACGTTCCATGTTAGTTGTCTTCTTCTCGCCTTCTGTCTTGCGTCCCTCCCTCCTGCCCCCTAGCCTAGACAGACTTGAAGGTTCTGAGATCCTTCTATTTCATGATGTTGCCCCTTTTTCCAAGGTTCCCATATCATGACTACTATTGCCAGGGAGAGTGTTCATATATATATTGTTTTTTTTGTTGGTGGTAACAAAAAATTCTATGCTATGTGTTAGCTGCCAAACGAGATCTGGGGAGTTAGCGCATGGTATTGTGGGATATAGGGCTGCCTCGAGCCGGCAAAAAATAGCTCTCGAGCTATAGTATAGGCCGAGTCGGAGCCGAGGATCGGCTCCGGACCCATCCAGCAAGAAAGAAGGCGAGAAGAAGACAACTAACATGGAACGTTATGGTAGGTACATAACTTCTTATTATGGGACTCCCTGCCTTCCTTCAGGGGCATTCCCCAGCCATCATAGGAAACAACTATTCTCCTTTCCAGAGGTACTTCTAGACCTATGGAGACAAGGAACCATTCAGGAAGTCCCTAAAGGCCAAAAAAGGAAGAGGTTTCTACTCCAGAATGTTCCTTGTGCTCAGAAAGGATGGCCCTTGGAGGGCCCATCTTAGATCTGTCTCATCCCAACACCTTTCTAAAGGTACCCACCTTCTGTATGTTAACTCTTCAAACCTTGTTCCCTCTAATTTAGCCACTAGCCTTCTTAGCCTCCCTGGACTTCAAGGATGTATATCTACACATTCCCATACACCTGAGCTATAGGAAGTTTTTACTTTTCTCTGTGGCTTCCTGATATTTTCAGTTCTCTGCCTTGTCCTTTAGACTTTCTACCACACCAGCTGTGTTTACAAAATGCCTAGCTCTTGTGATTGCCTGTTGCAGACTTCATGGCATCCGTGTTTTCTTTTACCTAGATGATCTTCTCTTTATGGCAACTTCGTGAGAAATCCTAGAGAAAAACATTCTTTTTCTCATTTCTCTTTTGCAAAGCCTGGGTTTCACCATAAACTACAAAAAAAATCCATTCTCTGTTCCTCTCAGGATCACACCTTCCTTGGGTGCAGGATTCAGACAAACCTCATGAGAGTCTTTCTCCCTTCTCAGAAGGCACTGGACCTCAAGTCCTACATCAGAAACCTTTTGCCTCTTCAACATATCTCATCCAGAGTGTTCTTCAAGGTTTTGGGTTTCTTGGTATCCACTATTCCAATGCTCCCTTTGGCAAAACTTCACGAGGAAACTCCAGTGGGTTCTAAAGTCTGCTTGGATGTAACATCCACACTCTCTAAACTTTCCAATTTCTCTCATTCCCTGTCTGAAGCGGGAACTTCAGTGGTAGATCCAACAAGTGTCTCTCAACCCAGGACTCCCCTTGCACCCTCTACCTCCAACTCAAGAGCTGTTCACAGGTGCTTCAGGTGTAGGATGGGGGGTGCAGCTTTCAGAAACTTGAAAGCTCAAGGGATATAGTCCCCCCTCCCAACAAAGGTAACACACCAGTGTAAGGGAGATGAGGGCTCTGATGCTAGCCATTCAAACTTTTCATCCCCTCTTTCTCCCAGGACCTATAAAAGTGTTCACTGACATTTTGACAGTCTTGTGATATGTTACCAAGCAGGGGGGAAACAAGTCCAACCTGTTATGCAGGATAGCACTCCAGGTTTGGGAGCTGGCAGTCCAATACAGGATGATGCTCCAGGCATTGTACAGCCCATCCAACCAAAATCGCCTGGCGTACACCTTGTGCAGGTTCCTAACACAGTCCCACGAATGGATGCTTTAAAGGAATGTGGTTCTGGACATTGTCCACTAGGTTGTATTTTTCAGATCTCTTTGCCTTCCCATGAACACACAGATTACACAATTTTGTGCCAGAGCCCCACACCCTCTGGTCTGTACAGTGAATGCCCTTTCATTTTCTTCAAAGTGGATGTTTCTGTATGCATTCCCTCCCCTCCCATTCCCAGCATTACAAAAGTCCTGTTCAAAATTCATCAGGACAAACCAAAAATCTTTCAAACAGAACAGAGCAGCTGTGGCCACAAACACCAGACTCTGATGAAGTCTGTTATATTAGATGAAAGTGCTCAGTTCGATTAAAGCGTACTTGCTTGACTTTATCTGGAACTCCTTGGTGTTTGTGGCCACAGCTGGTCTGTTATTTTTGTTTGTTGTCCGTTTTTTCTTGGTTCCTGGTGAATTGTGAAACCAAAAATCTTGCTGGTGACACCCTTTTGGCCAAGACAGCATTGGTTTCCTCTTCTCCTACCTCCAGCCAAGGGCAATCTCCACAAGTTACCTCACAGGGTGGACCTTTTCACACAAGACAAAGGAACTCTCATCCATCCCCACTTGTCTACCCTTCAGCTGACTGTGTGGGTGATGGGGTTTTAATTCCTTTTAGACACGTCTTCTCAGAGAATGTGCTTAGGGTTCTGCAGGAGGCCAGGTAACCGAATACTAGAAAATCCTACCTAGCCAAGTGGAAGAGATTTTCAGTCTGGTGTCTTTGAAACCAGGATCCACTGTCAGTGGAAATCCCTCTGGTTCTATCCTACTTGCGTGACTTGCTCAGTAGTGGCTTGGCCTGCTCTTTAGTGAAAGCCCATATGTCAGCAATTTCTGCTTGTCTGCCACTGTCTCCCCATCTAGCTAGTAGGTTTGAGACTAAACAATGTCTTAAAGGCGTCCTTCACAGTAGGCCTCCCAGAAAACCTCCACTTTGGGATCTTAATTTTGTGCTAGAAAAGCTGAACAGCCCCCCAATTCAAAAAACCTTCATCATTATCATTGCAACATTGCTCCTGGAGAATACTGCTTCTCCTAACTATCACTTCAGCCAGATGTGTGTCTGAGCTCTAAGCCCGTATGGCCTCTTCCCTCTTTTTGGTTTTCCATAAAGACAGTGTGTCCTTTTCTACCAACTCTTCTTTTATGCCCAAAGTAGTCAATGAATTGTCACTCAACCAATCCATTCAGTTGCTTACCTTCTTTCCTTCTCCACAAACAATTCTACTAAGTAGTTGTTACACACACTGAATGTGCGTAGGCAACTTAGATTTTACTTAGACAACACCAAAGCTATAAGAAAATCAGACTAGCTTTTTGTCTCCTATCATCCCAGGGCTCTTGGATTGCCTGGTTCCAAGCAGACTGTCTACACTTGGATTTCTAAGACTATTTCTTTCTGCTATATAAAGCATGGTAAAACCCTAGCTTCTTCTGTAAAAGCCCACTCATCAGGTGCTTTTTTCAAGGGATTTGACACTAGCTCTATTCTCGATGCAGCTACTTGGACTTCTGTACATACCTTTATGAGACATTACAAATTGGATGGCATTTCTAGGTCCAGAGCCTACTCCATGGGTTCCTGAAGAGCTCTGCTGCCTCTTCCTCCACCTCTTTTCATGATCTTTTGTATTCTCCCTCATGTTAAGACTACTGCAACAGATGAATAGGAGGACGTAGAATAGTTGTGTAAAATCTTATCATAATGATAGATGTCCTTCTCTTCTCTGTTGCAGTATACCATTCCCTCCCTCTTTCTCAATGGTGGTTTGGTTCCTTTCCCTTGAATGGTCATATACCCTACCTTCCTTAGGCTGGCTTCCTCCTGGGGCACTCAGTTCTGAGGTAGATCCATGCGTACGTCACTTTTATGGTCAATGTACAACAGCAGCCTAAGTGAGATGTACCACACATCCTACAGTAGTGAAAGGTGTTTGTTATACTAACCCACTTCAAGTCACCTGCAGCGGAGACCTCCCTCATGTTAAGAATACTGCAACAGAGAAGAGAAGGACATCTGTCATTATGGCAAGATTTTCCACAACTATTCTATATTTATGAGTATGCAGCTGTTTTTTATCTGCTGTAGAGAATGTTTTCCCTGACAGCTTGTAGTTTACCTGGCAGTCAGTGTTCCGCCCCTAGGAAGTGTGATAGGTAATATAGGATTTTTCAGAAAAACTGAAGAAGATGGCGTCGGCTGGCTCTTTTATACCCCTGCCGCACTGATGTCAGGGAAGAAGCGACGACAACCAACTCCGGACCTAGACTTTGGAATTCGGCCGACCGAGGACCCGCCTGACGGCAGGATAACCCATCTGTTATGACTGCAGCTGTATGAGCACTCGAACATCTACATTATGGTAGGTACAAAACTGTACTTTCCCTTTACCCAGAAGCCCTGTCAACTTCCCTGATGGGCTGCCCAACTGCTGCATTCTGGAAGCAGATGGAGGGGTGCTTATCCATACACCCACAAACCTGGCAAAATATAACAGATCCTTGGGTGCTAAACATGGTTGCTAGATTCTATTCATTTCCCTTTTCCCTTCCTACAAAAAAGAAGAAAATTCCCAATGTTTCACCCGTCAGTAGGATCTCACAGCAGCAGCAGTTTCCAAGCTGCTAAGAAAAAAGTCATCCAACTGGTCTCCAAAGACCAGTTATTCTGAGGTCTATTTGTGGTTCTTTTTAGTACCCAAGAAAACAAAAGACCTAAGACCCAGTTGGACCAGAGTCATTTAAACCAGTTTGTAAAACAGGCAAAATTCTGGATGGTCACACTTCAGTCCATTTTGCCTCTATACAGGATGTATACTATCATGTAAAGGGGTCTATATCATATGTGCGAATTGCACAAATTGCGAATGCTCATAATATTGAACGTACGGGACCTCAAAGTGCTTTTTCTGAGATCGTGGTACAGTGAAGAATGGGATATTTGCCCGTTCCTCACTGTAGTGCGATCTCTGAGTTGGAGTATATATTTAGTGGGGGGTGTGGGGGGGCAATAGGAAGTTCGAGGTCCAGTACGTTCGATATTATGAGTGTTCGCAATTTGTGCAATTCGCTCATATGATATAGACCCCATGTAAAGACAAAGAAGCGTTAAAAGGGATTCTTCCATTTCTAGCTTGGGGCCCATCATTATCTGTTCAGAGCCCTGTGTTTTGGTCTCACCACAGCCCACACCAGAGTCTTTACCAAGATAATGGCAGCAGTGGCAGGGCATCTTTGCCTGTTACAGATCAAGGATTTTCTGTATCTCAACAATTGGCTCATAACTGCTACCTTCAATGCCCTGTTATCATATCGTATGGACCCTCTGCTTTATCTGATGCAAGATCTAGAGATCACAGCCAACCTGTCCAAAGGTCATCTTACCCCAGTTCAACAAATACAATTTATTTGATGTCACCCAGATTCAAGTTTACAAAGTGACAAAACTTCCCCACTCTGGAGTGGTTTCCCTGCGCCTCACAGTCACCCAAATGCTCCATCACACTTCTCATCTGGCAAGACTAATTAGTTTATTTATTTATTTGACATTTGTTTACCGCCGTGGTCTGACTGGGTCTACAGAACCCATTTTCAGCAGAGGCCTGGGTAGAAAAGCTCCACATACAATACAATACAAATACAGTATAATCCAGTACAATAAAAATTACATTAGAAATGCTGTACAAAAAATAAGTTGGAAGAACAAACTGCTACAAGATGTTGAAATATATTACTACACATCTAGACAATTCTATACAGTTAAAACACTGCAGACAATAATAGTCAGTCTTACCATGCATGATGTAGACATTTTCCAAAAAAGTGGTACGTAGGTAGTGCACTGTGTGACATTGACTGTAGTAGTACAAGCAAAGTAGAATGTTAGTTTCAGTTAGGAAAATAAGCCAGAAATTTAGTGATACAGATAGATGGTGAGAGAGAGTTAAGAAGAATAGAAGCAATAAAGCCTGAGCAGTAGCTTAAGGATATGCTATAGAAGCAGAGAAAGGAGTTAGAAGAGCCTTAAGATCTTGCAGTCTGTGAGAGATTGAAATGTGAGATAAAGAGGAAGACCTGAGCATTAGGCAGGCTTTATGCAGTAGCAGAGCCATGTATTTTTGAGATGATTTTTAAAGAGGCTTTGAAATGGGTTAGTGCAGACATAGACCTGGTAGCTAGAGGTATTGAATTCCAAAGTATAGCGACAGAGTATGAATACAGACAGTGACCAGGTTTTCTTGTGGGTTTTCAGATAGCCAAGAGATTTTTGTCTTCTGATCATAGCGATCGATTTGGTGTGTAAGATGTGACTAGACTGGTTAGTGCAGGGCAGACAGTAAGCTTGAAAATAAGATTGTGTAAGGTGGGTAGCTGAGTAGCTTAATAAAGGCATGTTAGTTGGGGAGTTCAAGCCAGTTTAATTCTAGGAGTGGTTTACAGTGGTGTGTGTGATATTTAGAGTCCGTGGCAAACTTTGCAACTTTGTTGTAGCACTGTTCCAACTTGCTTAGGGTAGAATTTTGTAAGTTAGTTAAGATAGGGGCACCATAAAGAAGGGAGGGAAGTAAAAATGTTTTTGCAAGGATAGTTTTGGTTGCTGCAGTAAAGAAATAAGAAGTTATGTACTCACCATAACGTTCCATGCTTGTTGTCCATCTCGCCTATATTCTTCTGTTCAATGTGGAACATCAAGCAGGTCCGCATTGAACAGAGCTCCACTTTTTGATTGGCTCGTATACCGGTATACTAGCCAATCAAAAACACGCACAGCGGACTCTCTTCTGTTCAATGCGGAACATCATGCAGTTCCGCATTGAACAGAGCTCCGTTATTGGATTGGCTTGTATACCGGTATATTAGCCAATCAAAAAAAATAACCAAAGCGGAGAAAAAACTCTGAAAAGGGGATGTCTGCTTTTTGAAAATTCTGCGATTTGTCCAGTTTTTAAAACCTGGACAAATCGCAGAATTTTCAAAAACAGCCCGGACAGGAGACCGAAAATAGGACGTGTCCGGGGAAACCCGGACGTATGGTAACCTTATGTGTGTGTGTGTGTGTGTGTGTGTATGTGTATGTTCATATATATATAAATATATATATATATATATATATATATATATATATATATATATATATATATACACACATACACACACACACCTTATAAAGACAGGAACAGAGGCTCCAAACCATCAAAAACTATGTGCATAGTATAAGTTATCCACCAGTTCCTCCAGGAATACAGGATGGGGGAAGGAGAGTGGGACGCAAGAATATAGGCGAGATGGACAACAAATATGGAACGTTATGGTGAGTACATAACGTCTTAATGTTATGTTGTCCTATCTCGCCGTAATTCTTGCTGATTGGGACAGCGTCCCTAGCACCTTTATCCTAGGGTGGCTCAGGAAAAAACTCTTCAATACAGTGGATCCAAAGGAGGCCGTGTTCCAGGAGGCCACATCTACTTTGTAATGAGTGATAAAGGTATGAGGCCTCACCCATGTTGCGGCTGCACAAATAGAATCAATAGGAAAGCTAACTTGAAAAGCAGAGGATGTTGATGTTAAGACTGCCCTAGTGGAATGTCCTCTTATTTCCTGGTAGTTGCTTACCATTCTTATTGTAGGAGAAAGAAATGCAGTCAGTAAGCCACTTCGATAAGGTTACCTTGGAAACTGGTAATCCTTTCTTTTTGTCCAAAAAGGACACAAAAAGCTGGTCGGATTTCCTGAAATCTTTTGTCCTGTGCAGGTAAAAGCGTAATTGTCTATGAAAACCCATCTGGTACAATTTATATTCTGTTTTGTCGCTATAGTTTGGAAAAAAGACTGGCAATTCAATGGAAAGGTTCAGATTATTCTCTGAATAGACTTTGGGAAGGAACGAGGGATTAGTTCTCAAAGAGACCATATCTTTGTGAAAAATGATATAAGGATGACAAGTAGAGAGACCTTGTAACTCTGATACCCTTTTTGCAGAGGTTATGGCTACTAAAAAGAAAGTTTTCCATGACAAAAATTTCAAATCACAAGATGATGCGGGCTCAAAGGGAGGTAAAATTAGCGAAGGTAGCACAAGATTTGGATCTGAAGGGGCTTGGGGGGTTATCTGGGGGTCTGATTAAGAAGGTACCTTTGAGGAAAGCCTTACATATAACCTATGAGACATAATCGGGACTCCCATTTCTCCAGTATAGAAATTAGAAATGGCTGCCAGTTGAACCCTAATGGTAGCTGCAGCAGCTCCTTCTTCAAAAAGTTCAGTAAGAAAGTCTAAAATTGCAGATACGGAAGCTGTAAAAGGCTCTGTGTTCTGTTTTGCAGCCCAGCATGAAAATCTTTTCTACTTACTGGAGTATAATTTCCTCGTGGATGGTTTATGGGAAGAAATGAGAATATGACTCACTGCAGGGGGAAAGAAGGGTAACACCCGGCTATGGGTGGAATTGGAGCAGCCATGCTGTCAACTTGAGGGTTTGGACATATGGAAGGAACTCCCCCGAAGAATGGGTCAAGAGGTCTGGAATTGGATCCAGAATCCAAGGTTCCTCCAGTAGATGGGTCCAGAGAAAGAGGAACCAAACTTGACAAGGCCAGTAAGGAGCAATGAAGATCGTAGTGCTTTTCAACAATCTAGCTTTCTGAATTACTTTGGGGATTAGAGGGAAGCGGGGAAAGGCATAGAGTAATCCCGGGGGCCAATTGCGAACCAGTGCATCCCTTAGTGACTTCCCCGGAGGGGGAATGAGTGCAAAGTAGTTGCTACATTTGGTATTCATGGACGTGGCGAATAGGTCGCAGCAAGGCTGGCCCCATTTCTGGAAGATCACTTCCGCAATCTCTGGTTTCAGGGACCACTCATGAGGCATTAGAATCACTCTGCTGATCTTGTCCGCCAGCACGTTGGATTTTCCCGGGATGTGTGTTGCTATCAGAAAACGTTGAGAAGCGATCGCCCATTGCCAAACACGTTGTGCCTCCCAACATACTGAATAAGATTTAGTTCCTCCCTGCTTGTTTATATACCACACTACTGACATGGTGTCTGTCTGGATTGCAACCTTCCTATGGGAAGAGTGTCCTGAAATGCCTGCAATGCATAAAGCACCGCTCTCTTCTCCAGAACATTTATGTGCAAGTGGCTTTCGTGATCTTGCCATAGGCCTTGGACTGTCATTCCCAGATAATGCCCTACCCCCACCCCACCCAATCTGGGAAGCGTCCGTGGTCAGTACTGCGTTCGGTTGAGGAAAAACAAAGGGGTGGCCCTGATGCAATTGATCTGTTTGCAGCCACCAAAGAAGATCGTTTTTGCTTGACTCCGTGATGATAATGTGGTGTGAAAGAGGAAGGTCTTGCATTGACCACTGAGCAAACAGCAGCCATTGTAGAACTCTCATGTGTAGGCATGCCAGTGGGACTTGGAGGATAGCTGCTGCCATGGTACCCAGAACTTGCAGCACAAATCTGGCTTGAACTTTTTTCTTTGACATCAAAATCCTGATTTGCTGGTGAAGGGACTGAATTCTGAATGGGGTTAAGTTTTGATGTCATGCTTTTTGAATCCAGATCTGTGCCTAAGAGGGTAATATTTTGAGACTGTAACAAGGCAGATTTTTTTTTTTAAGTTTACTGCGATGGTTAGTCTGGCGCAACATGACATTTTTTCATCTCTGGTTTGAAGTAGTAGATGCCTGGTGGTGACAATGAGGAGCCAGTCTTTAGATATGGAAATATCCGGAATCCCTGACATCTCAAGTGAGCCGTGACCACTGCCATGCATTTGGTGAACACTTTGGGGGCTGTAGTGAGACCAAAGGGCAGGGCTCAAAACTGGTAATGACTGGCTCCCAGCCGAAAGCGTAAGTGTCTCCTGGATTGCCTGTCCATCTTTATATAGTAGTAGTACGCATCCTGGAGATCTATTGAGCGCATCCAGTTGTCTTTCCCAATAAATGGAAAAATTGACTGCAGAATTACCATCCGAAACTTTGACTTCTTCACTGATTTGTTTTGTTTGCTGAGATCTAGGATGGATCTCCTGTCCCCTGTCTTTTTTGGAACTAAAAAGAATCTTGAGTAACTCCCGGATCCTATTTGGTCTGAGGGGACCATTTGAATGACTCTCTTCTCTAGTAACGAGATTACCTCTTTTGTTGGATGGTCCTTTTGGCTAGGTGGGACCTCTGGTAAGTACCGATTATTTTGGTGGGAAGGTAGAAAAGTCTATGTAACAACCTCTGGATATTATTGTTTGTACCCATTTGTCTCAGGAAATTTCTTGCCAGGCGTTTGTTTGGGTACAGTAACAGAGGAAAATGGAAAACAGCAGACAAACTAAGAAAATAAAACACAAGTCCAGCGTGCTAGTATCCTCCCAAGTTGAAAAACAACACTATAAATCCACTCGAAACGTGATGTCAGGTAGTAGAAATAAAAATCTCCACGAAGGCAACATAAAAAACACTGGTTTATTTAAGATGTTTTAAGCGCTTTTCATTTGCTTCAATCAGCAAAACTTCATCAGAAACGTTATACCTATAAGTTAAAAAGCTCCTTTTATAGGCACAGCTGATCATTAATTAACCAGACTGAAACCCTAAAAGGCACAGTAGCAAAAAACTACATTTCAAGTTAAAAAAGCACGAAGCAATACAAAACAAAACAAATACTGCAGCAGCTTTATACATACTCTGACATCAACAAGAACTATAAAGTGTAGAATATAACCACTATATATGTTATATTATAAAAATACTATCAGTGTGACTATAAAGAAGTACTAACAAATTTTATACTGCGACTTGTAAGACCAGTTATACTTCAAACCTGATACAATAAAGACAAAGAAATCCACTAGTACTTTTGTATCGGTAAATACTCTCTATTCTAACTTAGACCATGAATATAAATGTGTCGATACCTTGAACTATCCTAAATTCACTTCTTTAAACTTTTTAGTCTTAAGATGCTACTAATAGAACAGGTATCATTCAAATCTGGTGGATAAAAAGCGTTAAGTCTAACCTGCCAGTTTAGTTCCAGTTCCTCTAATTTCAATGGTCTGGACCCCCCTCTACTATCAACCTTTACTTGGTCTACGATAATAAATTTAAAGGTATGCTCTTGATTAGTACAGGAATGTTTAGCTAGAGCATTATCCAACTTCTGTTTCTTAATTGCGTATTGGTGTTCGTATATCCTGTCGCTGAGCCTCCGCTCTGTTTTACCCACATAAAAAGCAGGGCACAATTTACACTTAGCAAGATAAACGACAAAGTTGGAATTGCAATTAAATCTGTCCCTGATTTTATATTGTGTACCATTAATGATAAAGTTATTGGTCACGTCGACAAATCTACAATAGTTGCAACATTCACATTTTCTCATTCCATTACGAGTGGTAAAGGTATTCGTCTGTTCTAAAATAGATTTCAAATTTCGCCCTTTTCTAAAAGTAACTTTTGCTACTGTGCCATTAGGGTTTCAGTCTGGTTAATTAATGATCAGCTGTGCCTATAAAAGGAGCTTTTTAACTTATAGGTATAACGTTTCTGATGAAGTTTTGCTGATTGAAGCAAACGAAAAGCGCCTAAAACATCTTAAATAAACCAGTGTTTTTTTATGTTGCCTTCGTGGAGATTTTTATTTCTACTACCTGACATCACATTTCGAGTGGATTTATAGTGTTGTTTTTCAACTCTGGAGGATACTAGCATGCTGGACTTGTGTTTTATTTTCTTAGTTTGTCTGCTGTTTTCCTTTTTCCTGAGTTTTGAGTATGGCTACAGGTTCGGCAGTTAGTTCTTCCCCGTTTAAACCTAGCAACACACCAGAGTTGCTGAAACCTCAAGGCAGCACTTTACATGTCAACGTTCCTGCTCCTTCAGATGGTGTGGACAACGTACTTTGTAGTCCGAGTTCTACCACTGTACTGGACTCACTAATGAGTAAGACTGACTATTTTTAAAAGGCTTGACCAACTTGATAAGAGTCAAAGCGAAATTCACCGGACTCTTATCACAACACCTGCAGCAGTCTGCATGTTTGTTCGCCTGTTCATAGCAGCCGTTTTGAGTTCGTAACGGCTACACAGGAAAAGTCAACTGACTAAAGTCTTTCAACGGGTGTTGGGAGGCACGATAACAACAAGCAGAATATGCATATGGCTGGAGCACATGTACCTTTAAATAGGGTGCATAATGCTTCAAGTGCTATTAGACAAGATGGAACTACTGTGACAACTAATGAAACATCGCACCTAGTGCTTACAATCCCTAGCATGGATGTACATGCAGTATCACTCGGAGGATGCAAGTAAGTCAAACACTACAACTCCAGTTCCAGCTGAATTACAAGTCATCTCTCCACCTGTAACTCTATGTGCACAAGCTAGAACAGATGATTGCAGCCAAGAAGTTACACTCACTGCATGGATAGCAGATGTTTTTTAATTCACACAAGAGTCTCGTAATGAGAATCATGGTCTCATTACAACAGAAGGTAATAACCTAATTGTTGATAATATTGTTTCTAAGCTAAAATCTTTTGACTTGCATTTAATTAAGTTGAGGAAATTACAATTAGAAATAGCATATTTTCGCGAATGCATTTCATGTAGGGTGGTGCCGAAAGGATTACGGCGGCACTCTTACCCTACAGGACTAATACCCAACTCATTATTTCATAATGAGTTAAACAACCTGTTTGATAGACAAGGTTTTGAACTCCTTGACTTAATGACAAAGCACTATAGTTTGGGGGTCGATGAACTATCTCAGTGTGTTATAGACCTTGATAAAAGCATTCAGTTGGACTTTGAATTTAGTAGATACAAATACGAGTATGGGCGTGTATTTACAAGTATAGATCACTACATGACTAAATTGAGAATGAACAAAACTAAAAAGTTGGAAAGAGACAGTAAAGCATATGCTGCTGGGACTGCCTACCCTGACCCATCACCTGCACAGGTTTGGAGGAAAAATCACACTAATGTTAACCGACAAAGTATGCCTCCAAATACTAGTCCCACAAATAATAATAGTAGTGGTGACTTTGTTGAGCGGCCACACGTAATTGACGATAGCAGAGATATACAACCTCCTGCTAACAACAGTTCAACTAATATTAATAGACTTTCTTCTGATCAAGGAGACACTAGATGGAGTGACAGACTACGTAGTGCCCACCACTGTCACAAAGTTAATGACCATTTGAATCAGCAGCAGAATTTTCGGCAGGGTTTGAACACAGGTGCCAGGCCCAAACAGAACAATGTTTTACCATACCAGCAAAGAAACGAACAGAAATTCAACAAGAACAAAACTTAACGGCCTGCAGTCAGCACTTTGACGCAGCCTGTATGTCTGATACTAATTCTATTGTTCCTTTGCTAGGTATGCAACTTAATCAATGGCTAGACTTGGACAGCAATCTCCCTTTAGATGGACAAACAGTACATCAATATCCAGTAGTTATTATGAACAAAGCATGGGACTTTAAAGTGTATAACTATTCATCTATTGAGATTAGTGCAGAAATTTTTGAATTTTTTCCTAAGGGCCTTACCTTTGTTCCATCTCAATCTATCAATATGGTAAACACTATTATAGATATCAAAATGTTTACCAGGAAGTTGAATTTTAGGTTAATATTCGACAATTTGTTGAATAATGTGGACCACAATAAGTTTTAGACTCCTAGTATTTACAACCCTCCTTTTGTCCCGTTATTGCAGACTTTTGAACAGCTCTGCGAATTGGATATCCGACATATGGTTAACAATCTGTATAGGTACAAGACCTCTTACAATATGAGTAAGGATGAACGTGAATTTTTAGTATATATTAAAACTCAACGTTTATGTTTTTGTAAACCAGATATGGGAGGGGGACTGGTAGTCTTTGACAAGCGGGACTACCATGATCGGATGAATAGATTATTGAATACTAACTCGTATGACTTAAGTTCACATTCAGAAGTGAATAAAGCTTACAGCTTGATAAAAAGCTGTATTGAAGACCTATACATTGATGGTAGAGTTGAACGACACGTCTACAATTATTTGTTAACACCTTACCCTAGTTATCCATGTATTTTTGGCATTCCTAAGTTACACAAGAATATGGTTGACCCCCCTTTGAGACCATTAGTTGACGATCGAGGTTCGCCAACGTACACTTTGCCAAAGTTATAGGCGCAATACTTCAAAAATGTCTAGTACATGAGACACAAATCTGCAAAGACTCATGGTCATTTTTTGAAGAAGATTGAAGTCACCGAATTTAATGCTAATTTCAACTTCCTAACTATCGATGTGAAGGATTTATATACGTGTATCCCACACACAATAGCTATTTGAATGGGTTGAGGTAATGCTTAGTAAACACAAAGCTCCAGCAGTAGAGATCAGTTGGTTATAGAATTGATTGACTTGGTACTGTCCAATAACTTTTTCATGTTTCAGGACCACTTTTACCTCCAAAAAGTGGGGGTGGCCATGGGGTCCCCTTGTGGGGCTAGTATTGCTAACTTTGTCATGGCGCATTGGGAGTCTGAATTTTTTAACAAAAATGTTTTTTGTGAGTCATTAGTCTTGTATACACGCTATTTGGATGACATATTTATTCTGATCAACGGTGATGAATGTATAGGTGCTAATTTAGTAGATTACTTTAATACTACTACCCAATTTTTACAGTTTACATACACATTTAGTACCAACACAATAGCGTATTTGGACATCTGCTTGGTTAAAAAGTATGAATTAAACAGCTATGTAGCTAAAATTTATAGGAAAATCACGTACTCTAATACGTTCCTCCACTTTTCAAGGAATCATCCTGCACATCAGAAGAGGGTAGTAATCAAGGGCCAATTAGTGAGAGCTTCAAGAATGATCACCTTAGAGGCTGACTTTCTCGATGAATGCTCCCTACTTAGGAGTATGTTCATTCAACGAGGCTATCCAGAACCCTTACTAGATAACCTAATCAATGAGGTTAGAATAAAAAGAACAGATAAAGTATACTTGCCACTTCTGAACATTAAAAATGTCCCTATTAGGCCTGTTAATAGTGGTTATAATGTCCCTTTGCCACTTAGTGTCAGTTTAAAGAACAGTCGAGTTAAAGACAACAATATAAACTTCATCACTACTTATTCGTCACACAGTGCCTTGTGTATTAACATATTAAAGAAGAATTGGGAACTATTTAAAACTAACACTAATATTTACACCAAATTAGGTGAATTCCCTAGAGTTACTTTTAGAAGAGGGCGAAATTTGAAATCTATTTTAGAACAGGCGAATACCTTTGCCACTCGTTGTAATGGAATGAGAAAATGTGAATGTGGCAACTAATGTAGATTTGTCGACGTGACCAATAACTTTATCATTAATGGTACACAATATAAAATCAGGGACAGATTTAATTGCAATTCCAACTTTGTCGTTTATCTTGCTAAGTGTAAATTGTGCCCTGCTTTTTATGTGGGTAAAACGGAGTGGAGGCTCAGCGACAGGATATACGGACACCAATACGCAGTTAAGAAACAGAAGTTGGCTAATGCTCTAGATAAACATTCCTGTACTAATCAAGAGCATACCTTTAAATTTATTATCATAGACCAAGTAAAGGTTGATAGTAGAGGGGGGCCCAGACCATTGAAATTAGAGGAACTGGAACTAAACTGGCAGGTTAGACTTAACGCTTGTTATCCACCAGGTTTGAATGATACCTGTTCTATTAGTAGCATCTTAAGACTAAAAAGTTTAAAGAAGTGAATTTAGGATAGTTCAAGGTATCAACACCTTTATATTCATGGTCTAAGTTAGAATAGAGAGTATTTACTGATACAAAAGTACTAGTGGATTTCTTTGTCTTTATTGTATCAGGTTTGAAGTATAACTGGTCTTATAAGTCGCAGTATAAAATTTGTTAGTACTTCTTTATAGTCACACTGATAGTATTTTTATAATATAACATATATAGTGGTTATATTCTACACTTTATAGTTCTTGTTGATATCAGAGTATGTATAAAACTGCTGCAGTATTTGTTTTGTTTTGTATTGCTTCGTGCTTTTTTAACTTGAAATGTAGTTTTTTTTGCTACTGTGCCTTTTAGGGTTTCAGTCTGGTTAATTAATGATCAGCTGTGCCTATAAAAGGAGCTTTTTAACTTGTAGGTATAATTTTTCTGATGAAGTTTTGCTGATTGAAGCAAACGGAAAGCGCTTAAAACATCTTAAATAAACCAGTGTTTTTTATGTTGCCTTCGTGGAGATTTTTATTTCTACTACCTGACATCACGTTTCGAGTGGATTTATAGTGTTGTTTTTCAACTCGGGAGGATACTAGCACGCTGGACTTGTGTTTTATTTTCTTGGGTACAGTAACAATCGACTCCCAACTGCCTCCAGAGAATAACAGATGGGCCTCCTTTCTGGAGTGCCCGAAGGGCCTGTAAGAGAACGTGTCTTTGTCGCCCTGGTTTTGCTGACCCCCTCTGCCATGAGATCGGCATCTTCCATTATAACTTTGCCCCTGGGGGGAAGAGTCACTACGTGCGTCAGAGAAACCTTTTTGGGACTTGTGGGACACCCTTTTCACCTTTGGGATAAGGTCTAGACGGGGCAGAAAAACTGACCCCCATGGCATTTAAGGTTTTCCCTTCCTGCTTGCACCTGGTTAAAGTATCTTTCACCTTTGGTCCAAAAGGCTGAACCATCAAAGGGGGCATTGATGAAGGAAGACCTGAAGCGTTCGTCAAAATTGCAAAGGCGCATCCAGGAATATGTTCTGAGGGAAATTCCTGTTGCTGCCACCGTACTCACTCCATCCACCACATACGAAATCAGTCTCATGGAGGATTTTGTAATGGAAGTGAGGGTGGAGAGCTGCAAAGACAATTTATCTGCATACCCCAAAGCTACTGTACCCTGAAGGGAATCTCCTAGCTCTTTGAGGAGATTCCTTTGAAGTCTCGTAAAATGGGTAAGGTAGTTCACTGACCGTAGGGTAAAGGCTGCTGAAGAGAAGGTATGCTTTCCATATCTGTCGATAATCCTAGACTCCCTGTTAGGAGGATGCACAGATGAACAGGTCTCCGAGAGTTCCTTCTTGGTGGCTGCCACCACCACCATGGCATCTACAGGAACACCTTTCTTCAAAAAATCCTTATCCAAGGGGGCGGTAATGAACTTGTTGGGCCTCCTCAGAACAGGCTCCACTGTATCAGGCGATGTCCAGGCCTTACGGGTTATGATCCCTAGCAGTTTGTCATAAGGGGGGAGTCACCCAGGAGGTGGAAGGGCCAGACCTAAAAGCCTCCAGGTATACCGATTCATCCTCTGAAGGGTTGATGGGCTGCTAGTCACCCCTCTGTTTCAGGATTTCCAGTATGTCAGCAAAGGATACATCCTCAGAGAGGGACCTTGGGGACCCTTCAGACTCATCCAAGTCGATATCAAAAGTGACAGACTCAAGGGAGTCTATGTGCTTCCTCTTGCACAGTCTCTTCGAGAGACCTCCTCGGAGGGCTACTCCAGGGAGGTTTCTGAAGAGACAACGCCACCAACAGGGGCTCCCTGAAGCTCTGGGTCTTTATGCCTAGGGGGAGGCAGAGGTGATGAGGTTATCACTGGCACCTGGGAAGGGCAAGAGACTGGATCCGAGGGTGGGGCTCTCTGTGGTGACATTCTTTGCTTCTTAAGTCTAATAGCTTCTACAGTCCACATGATTCCACTAGCTAAATTTTACATGAGTGCTTCAGTGGACTCAAGCAGCGCAGTGGTCTCAAAACATTTGTCAGCTACATACAAAAATTAGTTTCACTTGAATGTGTAGACAGCACATCTCCTGGTGGAAAAAATCCCCTTAAGTGACAGAAGGATGGTCCATTCCAGATGGATGCACCTGTGGTTGTAGTAACCATAGCAGAATCACTTTAAGGGGGAGACCGTCCAAGGCACTTGGTCTCACACAGACATCAATCTCTTCACATCAATATCTTGGAAATGAGGGCAGTCCAAGCATTGCCCACATTCTAGGATGTCCTCCCAAAGAGTATGATTTCAGACAACATGTTAGCATTCTAATCCTCTGATTGGTCAAGAGGCCATGAGATTTGGTGATATCTTGTCATTGTTTTCTGATAGCAACACATATACCAGGGATATCCGTGTACTAACAGACAAATTGAACAGAACTGTCTTAATTCCTCACGAGTGGTCCAGCAGTCCAGCCATGACAACCATGATTTTTCATCTCTGGAGCCAACCTTGATGCACTTTCTTTGCATCCTACCTGAACAGCAAACAGCCGTTAATTTGCCCTGATCCCTCCACAGGAAAAGTCACTGAGGGATGCTCTAGTGTACATTTGGTCCTTAGGTCTCCTCTATGCCTTCCCCCAATCATCATTAGTGAACAAATTCATGCAGAAAGCAAGAATGTGCAAGGCAGAGTAATGCTCATTGCTCCCTTCTGGCCCTGACAAACTTGGATGTTCTTCGTGTTTCACTGTTGCAGTCATCATCTGTGGGATATCCCTGCTGTGGTAGCCCTCTGCCAGCCCGAATACCAGAGTCGGTGTTTTTCTGTGTCTGTTGCTGTCGCTTGCTGCCTGACGTCAGTGCTATAAAGGAGAGTAGCCGACATATTTACATCAGTCTTTCTTGCCATGGAGCCCGTAGCAGACGCAGTTCGCAAGTGTGCCGGTCGGTTGCTACCAGAGTTTTGATTTACAGCTGAAAATGTCACAAGCTAAGTACCCCGTTGGGGATCCTTTTTTTCTTGCATTAACCAATGTCCAAAAAAGTTAACATTTGTCTCGCCTGTGGAAAGCAAATACCACACCGAGACTTCCACTCATACTGCGTCACTTGTTTAGGCCCAAATCATGATGTCCCCCATTGCTTTTTCTGTGCCCTCTTTAATGCGAGAACCAGTCATCATAGAGCTCTTATTGTAGCCAGGGATTTTCGTCCACTGTCTTGGCATTTCGAAATGGCATCAGTCAGCCAACCATCCGTAGACATTCCGAAGAAATGTAAGGATAAAGATAGAGACTGAACCACACAAGCCCAACCCTTGCAACGACTCTACTGCTAAGCAGGTCGTCAGTTCTCTGGAATTCAGTGAGGTGCTTTCGCAAACCCTGATGCCCGATTCAATACCATAGCAGGCCTCTACCGAGATCCTTTTGGAGTCTGGTATGCCGCAGAAATCTTTTTCATTTTCCGAGCCTTTGGTTGTCTCTGCCTCGGTTGGGTCTGGAGCCGTGACACAGGCACCGGCGTCCGAGGAGGCCTTTTGCACTACTGATTCCATGCAAAAAAACGTCTTCTCTTCCGACTTCCTTTCCTCTCAGACTGATTGATTCTCTTAGGCATAGAGGCAAGGCCACTACCAGGAAAACTGCTTCTAGCCACCATGTTGCTCCTGCTCCTTTTCCCCAAACTCTAATGCTTAAAATGGCAGAGGATCTTATCACCCTTATCAGGGGTAGTCAGGCCACAACTTCTAAAAGGAAAAGAGGCCTTTCTCCTGAAATATTACAGAACAGGATTCTGAGGTGTCTGATTATTCAGATTTTGAAGAGGAACAACAACCTCTGACTGCTTATGAGGATTCAGATGAAGAGGAATCCATTCCCTGTGCCTCCCCACCAGAAGATCTTTCCTTTGGGGAAACCCTTCACACCCTCAGAGAACATTTCCACTGAGAATCCCAGGACTTCCCTCAGTCTAAGAAAAGACTAAGAGAGTTTCTAGACCTACCCCAGCACAGACCGTTGGCCATCCCTCCTATCTTAGAGGTGGTTGATGATGTCTTACAGGAATCCAGTTCAACTCCTGATGCCCTTCCACCTGCTCTGAGAAAGCCTGACAGATATTACAGAGTACCGGATTCTCATAAATACCTGTACAGGAGTTCTGCTGCAGACCCGGAGGTCATTACACAGGGACCAAAAGGAGCTAAGGCTAGTTCTACAAAGAATCCTACTCCTTCTGACAAGGACTCTAGAGCTCTGGACAGCTGGGGTAAAAAAGTATACACCTCGGCAACCTTGGCTATCAGAGCTCTCAACTGTCAGTTCCACATGTTAAAATATCAACAACACATTTTGGAACTGTTAAAACAAAAAATTTCTACCTTTCCTGACTGTGTCAGTTCGAAAGAGTTAGCAGATTTACTGCACTCTACTTGTCAAGTGGCTAAACACTCATTACACTGTGGATATGACGCCCTAGAAACCTCAAGCAGGGCAGCAGTGTCAGGATCTGTCATTAGGAGCCATGCATGGTTGAAGGAACAACCTCTCCCTGATCATGTCAAATCTAAATTACTTGATGCACCCTTGGATAAGCACTGCTTGTTTGGAGAAAAAGCAGAAGAGGTGCTTAAAAAGATGGAAGACAAAGCAAAATCTATTCAAACGGTAAAAGATTAAAAAGATGGAAGACAAAACAAAATCTATGCAAACAGTAAAAGAGTTCCTTCAGGTACAACCTCCTAGGTTCAGCAGGAATTTTCTGTCAAGACACTGGTCCTTTCCTGCACCTAGCAGACAGGGGGCAAGGGGCAGACCACCCAGACTCCCACCCCAGGGACAGCAGAGAACCCAAACAGTGGACCACTTCCACTCAAAAGGCAGGGTCATTTAAACCATCCCTCTGTGGCAAAAGCCCTCAATGACTTCCTCTCTCCCCTCTGCCCTCTTTTCTCTCACCAAAAACTAGGAGGAAGGCTCTCCCTCTGCAAAGAAAATTGGTTTTCTGTAACAAAAGACCAATGCGTCTTCAAGATAATTTTTCAGGGATACAAATTTTCCTTCAACGAACTCCCAATTCTAAGAGGGTACCCAGACTTACCTCCAAATCAGTGGGCAGAGGCATTGAAGCAAGTCCAATTTCTCATATCCCAAGGGGCAGTAGAACCTGTCCCCTCAGATCAAACAGGCAAAGGCTTTTATTCCAGACTGTTCCTTGTTCCCAGGAAAAGGACACTTGGCGCCCCATCCTGGAGCTATCCATTCTGAACACCTTCCTGGTGGTCCGCAAATTCAAAATGCTAACCTTACCGCAGTTGCTGCCTATGCTGACAAAAAATGCCTGGTTAGTAACCCTGGATCTTAAAAAAAAAAAAAAGTAAGTAATCTCCGTGGTATCCCCGAAGTCTCAAAACAGCCCACTAAAGTGAAGTGGGTCCAAAAACAAAACAGTGTAAGAAACTTCTCTGTGTGGAAGATTTTCAGTCCATATATTTCTAGTTAATCACTTTATATTAATCAGATCTAGAAGTAGTGAACTTAAACTTGTTTTAAGTCAAAACAAAACAAAAATGATTAGAAAATATATAATTGTACAGCATAACTATTTGAAAGAAATCCAAGCAAGGGAGGCAGTCTGTTTCCAGTCGAAAATCCTTTATTAAGTACACAGACAAGCAATCCAAGTAAAACAAAAATAGAGTAATTTCCTCACAAGCTTTCTAAATATATATATACTTTTTATCAGGCATGGGAGTGGTTTATTGTGCTGTAAAACAAAGTGTTATTGGTACACATGTTAAATTCACATCCCTTCCCCCATCAGTGTGACATTCGAGCTGGTCCTGCCCTACTTAATAGCTGTCATAATAATATATAACCCTTATGTACTTTAAAATGTATAATGATGTGGTACCTCTTATTTAACCAGATTATTAAGTAGATTATTAAGTCTGTGATTTTATCCAGGACAATATACTACATGGCTGGAAATATATCAACCTTAGTTCATTTGGCAATCAAAAAATATAAATATATACATATACATTTTGCATGTAAAAATCAATTTCTATTTTCATAACCTATTGTTAACAAAGATCGCTTTTGTCCTTCTAGACTTCTTCAGGTCTGTGTACAAGAATCCTAAAAACAATCTATAAAAATATATACAATTGTATAATTAGTATTATTATTATTACACATCATTTTGAATAAAGTGGAAAAAAGAACCAGAAAAAAAAAAATAAAAATAAGAAAAAATGTATGTATGGTGATGGAAACAAAACATACACTTAAATTACAACTGATTTAAAATGGTACTGAAGATGCAAAAACCAAACGGCTGCATGTACACTGAGGTGCCCAAAACACACAACTGCAAAAGTAAATTAAGGCGCCAAAGTTACACACTGGAAATCAGTCACGGTACTTTATTGTCTTCTGCAATAAAGTACAGTGACTGATTTCCAGTGTGTAACTTTGGTGCCTTAATTTACTTTTGCTGATTTAAAATGGTATTTAAAACCAACTGGTAGAATAAAATAAAATACAATTAGTCATATAAACAATGTGGCAATTTTCTATGTTCCAGTGCACTTTTAATTGAACAGTAGTAGTTTAGTGCAGGCTACCTAAAAGAGTTTAGCTTTAATTGCCACATGAGTTCATGTTTCTCTAGAATATTCAGGATTTCTCCTTCAAGATCACCCATGTCTATGCGATCCAGGATCTGGAACTTAAAACCTGTTTGTCTTTTATGAAGAGAAAGGTGTTTGGCTAGTGCATTATTTTTGCATCCAGAGCGGATGTAACCACTCCCATGCCTGATGAAAAGTATATATATATATATATATATTTAGAAAGCTTGTGAGGAAATTATTAGTCTATTTTTGTTTTACTTGGATTGCTTGTCTGTGTACTTAAAAAAGGATTTTGACTGGAAACAGACTGCCTGCCTTGCTTGGATTACTTTCGAATACTTAGTAATGCTGTACAATTATGTATTTTCTATTATTATTTTTTGTTTTGTTTTGACTTAAGACGAGTTTAAGTTCGCTACTTCTACTACTATTGTTTGGTCTGATTAATATACAGTGATTAACTAGAAATATATGGACTAAAAATCTTCCACACAGAGACGTTTCTTACACTGTTTTGTAACCCCAGATCTAAAAGATACCTGCCTCCACATCCCCATAAGGGAATCCGGCAGGAAGTTCCTTTGCTTCAGAGCTGGCTGACAACAGTTTCAGTTCTCCGCACTACCCTTTGGCTTATCTACTGCTCCCAGGGTATTCACCAAATGCTTAGCCTCGGCCATAGCTTTCTGCAGACAGAAAAATATACAAATTTGCCCTTATCTGGATGACTGACTCATTCAGTCAGACTGCAAAGAAAAACTCCTCAAGGACCTCTCGTTTGTCAAAACCCTCCTAACCTCCTTAGGGTACACCGTCAACGAGAAGAAATTAAAGCAAACACCCTCCAGGAAGATCCTTTTCTTAGGACCACTGCTGGACACAGCATCCCAAATGGCCTTCCTATCCCCAGAAAAGCAGAGCTTCCTGCCTCTCTTTCACCCATCTGGCTTCCAGAATTCACCTCACTGCCAGGAAGTTCCTGCAAATCTTGGGGTGCATGACATATTGCATCCTTCTAATTCCTCTGGCCAGGCTTCACATGAGAATACTTCAGTGGTACCTAAAGAACCTTTGGTGTCAGCACTCTCAGCCTCTAGAGGCCTCTCTCCTTCTGATCCCCTGTATAAGGGACGAGTTTCTCTGGTGGGCAGGGGCCTGTGCTCAGAACAAGAGTCTTTCTTTCACCCTTCGCCCAACTGAGCAGACCATTACCACCGACGTCTCAGACATAGCTTGGGGTGCTCATCTAGAAAGCAAGTGCACCCAAGATCTTTGGGATGCCCAGCGTCTTCCCTTACACATCAACCAGAAGGAATTGGTGGTAGTAAAAAAGGCTCGGACTGCCTTCAAACCCCATCTCACGCCCTGGGTTCTTTTTATCAAAACCATGTAACTCTGGCTGATGGCCTCTTCCATGGGACTACACCTGATAGCCCAATACCTACCAGGAATCAACAACACCTGGCAGACCAGTTAAGCAGAAACCTACTGGACCCCCACGAATGGCAGCGCCACAGAAAAATCTTTACAAATCACTCAGGTGTGGGGGACTCCGGAGGTGGATCTCTTTGCTTCACATTTCAACCATCAGCTGAAAAAATTCTGTACCAGGGAGTATCACCACCTAGCGTGGAAAGTAGATGCATTGACCTTCCCCTGGAACACCCTCTTTGTGTACGCATTCCCTCCTCTGCCTCTTATTCCAAAGGTGCTGATCAGAATAAGGGAGGAGAGACCAAATGCCATCCTTACTGCACAGCTTGACCTTATAGCCTCCCAGGCAGCTTCCCCTGGTCTCAGACCTCTTAACTCAGGTGGGGGGTGCACCCAAATTTGCAGACTCTCAAAGTATCAGTATGGCAAACAAGGGGCCCCTGTTAAGCAAACAGGTCCTAAACATTATCACAGAGGCTAGAAGGCCCAGTACCAGAAAATCTTATGCAGGAAAATGGAAAAGATTTTGCTCCTGGTTCCTGGTGCCAGTCCGGGGGGGGGGGGGTGCAATACCTCACAACCTTCCATCCTTCTTATCCTGGACTACATAGTGGAGCTACTTAAATGGCCTCATCTTCTCCTCT
The DNA here is from genome assembly GCF_019279795.1 of Protopterus annectens. Lineage (NCBI taxonomy): Eukaryota > Metazoa > Chordata > Ceratodontiformes > Protopteridae > Protopterus > Protopterus annectens. Next base: position 588,982,530 of record NC_056746.1, read on the forward strand.
ATTAAAATCCACACCTCAGCAATTTAAGCTCATTTTGATACAGAACAGACCCTGTTCTCCCATCCTTTGATTAAACAATTCCTCAGAGGGACTTCTAATATCAGACCTCCCAGAAGGCTACCCACTCCAGCCTGGGACCTGAATTATGTTTTGAAAAAACTAACTTTACCACCCTTTGAACGTGCTGCTTCAGCAGAACTAAGATTCCTCTCCTCGAAGACTGCTTTTTTCGTAGCTATCGCCTCAGCCAGGAGGGTTTCAGAACTTCAGGCACTGATTGCCTTTGAGCCCTTCCTCATCTTCCATGCAGACAGGGTCTCCCTGAGGACTAATCCCTCCTTTTAGCCTAATATAGTATCTAATGTAACTCAATCAGGCCGTACATCTACCCACCTTCTTTCCTAACCCTCAAAACAAGGGGGAAAGAATTCTGCACTCACTAGACATGCACCGACAGCTCAGATACTATCTGGACTGTACTAAACCCTTCAGGAAAACAGTCCAACTACTTGTCAGCTTTGCCCTGGGGGCAGAGGGGAAGCCCATTTCCAAATAAACCATTTCCAAGTGGATATAACACTGTATCCATTTCTGCTACAGATTGCATGGGAAAACCCCCTAAGTCTATTCAAACCCATTCCACTAGGACAACCTCCACTTCCACAGCATTCCTCAGAGGAGTTCCCACCAGGGACATCCTGGAAGCTGCCACCTGGACTTCTGTCCATACCTCTACCAAGGATTACCACCTACCAATTTTTTCTAAGGCTAGGGCAGGGTTTGCTTCTGCAGGGCATGCTGACCCATTCCTAGGTCTCTTAAGACTACCACCCCTCTCCTCAACTTTGGGAATCCTCCCACAGGTAATGACTGCAACAGTGAAACTCAAAGAACATAGTACAGTTGTGTACACTTACCATAAATGTAGATGTTCAAGTGTACTCACTATTGCAGTCCTTGTTTCCCACCCTCCTTCCCCCTTATGTCTTCTTTTTTAGGGAGACATAAGTTTCAAAAGGTGGCTTTTAGCCACCAAGACCACTCTATCCTATTTACTTGGGCCTCTGATGGGTTAGGGCAAGAAAAAGTAATGGAATGGCGTCTGCTGCTCTCCTCTATAGCACTGACGAACTGATGTCAGGCAGCAAGCGACAGCAGCCGACGCAGAAAAACATTGACTCTGGTATTTGGGCCAGCCGAGGGCTACCACAGCAGGGGTAACCCACAGATGATGACTGTAACAGTGAATACACTCGAGCATCTACATTTATGGTAAGTGTACACAACTGTACTTTTCTCTTTCTGTGGCCTCAACTTGTATATCCACCATGGATGTTGGATCATTATCAAAATCTGTTAACACGCCCATCTGGACTGCCTCCTCCAGACCAGAGATCCATGAAGTTAACCACTTGATTACTCCAGTTCTAACCTTAGCAAGAAATGCCAGACTCTGTTGTTCACCTCATATCAGCTTCTCAAAAACAATCCACTAAGATCATCTACCATGGCAAATGGAAGAGAGTTTCCATTTGGGCTATATCAAAGGGTTTAGACATGGAGGAGAGTTTCCATTTGGGCTATATCAAAGGGTTTAGACATGGAGGAGAGTTTCCATTTGGGCTATATCAAAGGGTTTAGACATGGAAGAGAGTTTCCATTTGGGCTATATCAAAGGGTTTAGACTCCTCCTTTGCCCCTGTTCCATCCATATTAGAATTCTTGTTGCAATTTTTCCACAGCAGTTCTAAGTTAATCCACTATCAAAGTGCAGGTGACAGTTATCTTTCCACATAGGGCAGAATGACAGCTCTGTAAATTCCGGAAGAGTCTCTGAAGCCTTTTTGAGGGGGACTTTTCTCCTATGACCATTTGTCAGAGATCCAGTATCCCCTTGGGATATTACCATCATGCTGCAGGCATTAACTCAACCACCCTTTGAACCAGTCACATCAGTTCTCTTGGAAAACAATTTTCTGGTGGCTGTCACATCAGCCAGATGGATTTCAGAGATGCCAGCACTTTCCTGCAAGCCTTCTTGTCTGGTATTTCATAACGACAGAGTTTCCTAGAGTGTCCTTGAGAACTAATGCATCATTCCTTCCTAAGGTAGCATCCGATTCTAATCTAAATCCATCAGTAAATCTACCAATCTTTTTCCCCAAATTCTCAAGGGTGAATACATTTTACATATGCTTGGATGTTCATCGTCAAGTTGGGTTCTGTCATCATAGGACCCATATCTGGCCTTTTTGCTAGGCCAACTGGGCAGGCACCTAGGGCATCAGTCTGGCGGGGGCACTTTTCCTGTATTTATTTGTTTTTGTTTTTTGTAGTAAAGAAATGTATTCTTTAAAGTGTGTTGAATAAATACAGGAAAACTGAAGAGTAAGACTGAGAAAAATGAAAAAATGTAATCTGGATGGTGTATGTAGACCAGTATGGAGACACTGGGTGGTGTGGGAAGGGGCACTATGGAGCTGTTTTGCCTAGGGCACCAATTGACCAAAGCCCAGCCCTGACAGGACCAAGAAGTTCAGAAATTCTGAGAAGTTTTGTTGCTTTTCAAAACTTAAATTAGGCAAAGCAGTTGTTAAGGTTACTTTTTCCAGGTAGTTATTAAATTGCATTTCTTTCGTATACAATAAAAAGGGCATGTCTCAGCAATCTAAACCTAAGGCTCAATTACACAAGGGCAGTGGCCACATCAACAGCCTTTTCAAGTAGTCTACCTATTGATATTTATTCTGCAGCGTCTTTGTCAACAGTTCACATTTTAATAGCTTGCTACAGACTGGATGTACAGTCCAGATCACTCTCTTCCTTTGGTTCCATCATTCTCAGAAACATCCTTCCTTTATACCATCAAGGTATAATAGCTTGGGAATCTGTCCTGTGGGTTGAATGGGACGAAAACAGACAACATTGGATTTGAAAGATATGTATTTACCATAATGACAGAATCAACAAAATCAATCGACCCCAACTGCCAAAGGTGTCCCAAAGCAATACAACAAAGTAGGAAAATCTTCAAGGTACACCACCACGAGTTTGCACTTTGTCAACAGCAATAACACTCTTTATTTGAAGAAAAACAAAATTGTTAAACACACAAAATTCCCAACGGCTTCTGCAGATCATAAATAACAATGCTGGGTAAAAACATATATATTGTGTTGCAACCAATCCAGTGACTTAAAAATGTTTTTTTATCTTATCAGCAGTGCACCTCTTATCACTTAATACTTGGTCAGAAACAAACTCTGCATAGGATTTAGCTTCCAATCAAAATCCTTTGCTGCTGCTCCATCTTCCTCAGTCAGGTGCGTACACCCTCTGTTCTTTGCATCTCTGCACTCAGGGAAGGTTAACACCCTATAGTGTGTAAGTGCCAATCAAATTCTTTAAGTATTGTTTCCTTCTAGTCACTGGTGCAGCCTATTAGAGCACTGTTGCCAATCCTTCAGCCAATCTTGTAAACACTGTCATTTCTTCTTTGTTCATAACTTTTCCATTAGTAACCTGCTGTAAAAAGTGGACAGTGTTAACCTAATGAAGTGGTTTTACCACTTTTTTAACTTGGTTTTAATACTTTTATATTTATTATTCCTGTTCATCTATGCTTTTATTCATTGCCGTCTTTTGGTTCAGAATATTGGTAGAAAAGTACTTACCTACTGGAGTACATGGTAAACTTGGGGGTACAGTAGGAGTTCCCCTAAGCGTGTTCTTATTTATTTCTTTTTTTCTACCGATATTCTGATTGGAAGCAACATCATATGCAGTTTGTTTCTGACCAAGGACTAACTGCTAAGAGGTACACTGCTGATAGGATAAAAAAAATTTAAGCCACTGTATTGGCTGCAACACAATATATCATGGTGGTGTACCTTCAAGATTTTCCTACTATAATGACAGATCCAGTTTGTCTGATTTTTGTCCAGTTCAACCACCCTCCCTCTTGTCCCATTCCAAATTGACACAAACTGGCTTCTGGTGACCAGGTAGATTCCTGCACACCTTGTCTGTGAACTGACTTTCTTCCAGTCCTTCCTTTTAACTGTGTACTAGGCTTAACCTTGAATGCAATTCTTATGGTTTAATTTACTGGGCTGAACTCTACCTGAGATACTAAGGTAGAACAGAGAGAATTATGGATAGGAGAGAATGCCAAAGCCCTGGAACTGAGAAGCTTCTGAGTCGATGTTATGTCTTTCGGCTTTTCCCGGTTAGGGGTCGCCACAGCGGAACTCCGGACCGCTAATGATTGGCAGTAGATTTTTATGTGCCGAGTTGCCAGCCCTGACGCACAACCTTCAACGAAGGTACGCCCATTCATGCATGTCTCCACACAGAAGATGCTCTAGCTGAGAATCTAACAGGACAGCGTCTTACTGTAAGGCGACAACGCTACCGCAGCACCACCACCGTCGATGCTGAAGTCAAATCTGATCAGATCTGTTAACCACGGTTGAACCAGATAAAAATCAGACAAAATGAATCTATTGTTATGGTAAGTACATAAAACTACATTATATAATGCACTTTATCAGCCAAATGCTTAACACGCTTATACCTTTGCAGTAAATGTAACTGCTGTGAAAATTTGAAAATAAATGCACTTTCAAATAAATGTGCACAGCTCTGTTTTCAAGGCCTAAGTTGTTGACAGGCATTTGAAGTCTGTTGGGACTTGCAAATGCACATAGAGGACCACATGCCTAAGGAGTATGAAAAGGGTCTCGAGAACTAGCACACCTCTCTGATTAATAACACCAATACTAAATTGATCTAGTGGGTTAGCCAGATAAACTTGCATAACCAAAAAAAAAATTGTACAGGAAATGAACTGATTATCAAAAGAACTACCAAAATAATGACACTGTATGTATTCTTCAAACTAGTTTTGTTTTTTTATACAGTGGATGCTGTTTTACACCATGACTCCTATGCAGTTTTTTTTTTTTTTCTGTTTTATAGCAAAATCCTGGTGAGATGCCTGTTCTAGTCCACTATTTGGGCTTCTCACATCCTAGCTCCTGCTTGGAACTGGCAGCCTTTTGAGCTCAGTATCCCCCTTGCCTGACCTCCAGCATGTGACCATTTTATGCTTGTCTTCACATGAATCTGTTCATGAGATCGCCGATCTGGAGTTGTTCAGTTAGACTCCTACTCAGGATTTTTTGAGGTTCCAGAGTTATCTAAAAGCTGAATAAGTGGACTGACCATCCACCAAACTGACTGACTGATTATTTTTAAGAGAAACTTGGAAATTTATGAAGTTCTTTGGACTGGCCTTTTATCTCCCCAAGTCTTTCTCTCCAGAAGTGTCTTATTGAGTATCTTTGGAAAGAGGAGGTGGAACCTTGGTTCATTCCTTCTGTAGATCCAGTGATTAAGGATGCTATCATTGCAGCCTTAGAAGTATGAGGAGTCTGCAGTTGCTTTCTCAAAATGGTAGACTTGATATTGGCTTAGGTGAACAAACCTTTGCTCATCCTTGTGCTTCATCTAGTACAGGACCCAAAAGATCAAAGCAATTTGAAGTTCTTCATAGTCAGTATTGCAGTACTGATCTTCATACAAAAACAAAGTAAGTGGGGACTCAGCCGTCTAAAATGTATTTAGTGCAGAAGTAAAAACAATAAAAACGCAGAGCTTTTGAGTTATAAGCGACTCTTTTTCAGTGCTGAAACATGATATCAGTTCTGCTCACACTCAATTTATAACAAAGACCAGCATCTTCAAGAAAGTTATATGACCAATAATTAGCTAATTAACCAAAAAAACACCTCATAACTTACATCAATCATTAAAAACATTCATTGAAAAACAAAATAATGTCATGCCTGGTAAACATTAATTTATATTAATTCTGTCCTAAATTTTAAGATGTTTGATACTAATTTTTATATTACGTCCAGGCAGTTTATCTACTCTGAAGTAATATTCAGCTACTTCAGATTTTATAGTTCTACAGAAGGTGCACATTACTTTAAGAGGTGGAGATCTAGCTAATAAAACTGAATTTTTTTTCATTTGATCGTCAACCTGAGGGACTGTGATCTGGCATGGGTCCAACTCAGCTGCATACTCCAGCATCAAATCCGAACTCCAAGCTCCTGCCCTGCCCACAATGCCCCTGTCCCCCCCCCAAGATCTCATTTGCCGCTCATTTGAACAGCAGAGTAGTTCCATAGCTCCAAACGACATACTTTTTTGTTTTTATCTTGTGTATTTTTCACTCTCATCGACCTTTCTTTACCCTTGTTTACTCTACCCTATCTCTGTGCACTTAGGGGTCGGGATACCTATATTTAAAAAAAAAAAAAAAAACTCTCTCTTTTTTATCTTTTTCCTAGTGTGTTTCAGTGTAGTGTTTCCTGATTGGCCATGGCTGACACCCACAAGCCTGGCCTCAAAAAATGTGCAGTGTGTGGGCATAAACTTCCCCCATCCGATGCCGACACACTGTGTGGTCTGGAGGCCCCCCCCCTAGATTCTTCCTGCTTGATCTGCGTGGGTTTCAACCCCTGTGCATTGATCAGTAGGAGGAATAAACTCATCCTCAAGGGCTTACTTCCACCTCCTTCAGAGGCCTCTGCTTCTTCTTCCTCCACCCCGGCTTCTGGGACTCAACCTTCTGCCAAGAAGGCTGGGGATGGAGAGAAGGCCCATGCTAAGGAATGGGATCAGCCCAGGAAGCAGTTCCCAAATCGCTGTTCCTCTGCTAAAACCCCGGCCAAGTCCCACCCGGATCTGAGCCAGAACTACCCTCTTCTCCGGTTGCCTAACTTTTCACCAGAGCTAGAGGCCTCCTGGGCTTGGTGTCCTCTCTCTGCTTTCCCCTGGCACCACTCCAGGCCAGGGTCAGCAGCATCTTCCATCCGGTCCTCTCGGTGTCTGTCTGAAGCCGAGGAGGACAGGATGATACGGAAGTTAATACAGGCCTAGTTTCAGTTGTAAGTCTTGCCTGTGCCGTCCCCCTCTGGTGCCAGGGGCATGCAGATGTTCATTGTGCATACAGCTGCAGTCATAACAGATGGGTTCTCCTGCCGTCAGGCGGTTCCTCGGTCGGCCAAATTCCAAAGTCTAGGTCCGGCGTCGGTTGTCGTTGCTTCTTCCCTGACGTCAGTGCGACAGGGGTATAAAAGAACCAGCCGACGCCATTTTCTTCAGTCTTTCTTGCCGCGCGGTGCCAGAAGCAGTTTGCAAGTGCCGGTCGGCCAGCTCCTGAGATTACGAAAAATTTGGAACCGAAGTCTTCTTAAAAGCTAAGTACCCCGTTAGGGAAACTTTTTCTTGCCTCAGACCGATGTCAGACAAAGTTAATAATTGTATTTGGAAGCAAATACCGCATAAGGATTTCCATTCCCTCTGTATACCTTGTTTAGGCCCAGACCACGACGTCTCGGTCTGTCGCTTTTGTGCTACATTCAACAAACGCACTATTAAGCATCAGGCGGAGTTCGCCCAGCATTTTTTTGGGAAAGCATTTAACTATACTATGTCGTCGGATACTCCGACTCCGGTTTTGTCTAAAAAACGCAAAGACAAGGACCGACACTCGAGGTCCGCGGCCTCTACCGACACCACGCCAAAGCCGATTACACGTGGTCCGGTTCTCAGCGAGGCGCCTACGCAGCCCCTGATTACCGACGACACATCTTTGGCGGTGTCTCCTGTACCCGAGGTCGAAGGCTCCTCGGCCCGCACCCTGACTACAGATACCGAAGCCACGCTTGGCGTTGAAACACAGAATGTGGACAGGTCCACCTCCACTGAAGGTGTCTTCAGACCTTCCTCTTCTTTCTCCATCAAGGCTTTCACCAAGTCTAAAGCTACCATGCACCCTAAGAGACCAGCTACACAGGGCCCATCTCCAGGCCCCATGCCCAAGAAACAGATGCTTAAAATGGCTGAGGATTTAATTACTCTAATCAGAGGTTCTCAGCCACCTCCGGACAAAAGACCCAGAGTGGAGGAAGATTCCCCCTCCTCTGATCAGGGCTCCATTATTTCAGAGCACTCTGATTATCAGGAACAGTCTTACTCCCCTTTTGAAGACTCTGATGCAGAGGAGTCTATTCCTTCTGTATGCCCCCCCCTGAGGATTACTCATTTGGTGAAACTCTACATACCTTAAGGGAACACTTCCACTGGGAAGGCCAGGATTATTCAGATTCCAAGAAAAGGCTCAAGGAATTTCTTTTGTTACCCCAGCACAGGCCTCTGGCTATACCTCCTGTCCTGGACATCCTAGATGATGTTTACTCGGAGGCCTGGCTTAACCCGGACTCTCTTCCTCCAGCTCCAGTTAAGCCTGACAGGTACTACAGGGTTCCTGACTCACACCAATTTCTATACAAAAGCCATGCTGCTGACCTAGAAACCATCTCACAGGGGCCCAAGGGAGTTAAGGCCTCCATTGCCAAAAACCCATTGCCTTCCGAGAGAGATTCTAGATCCTTAGAAAGGTGGGGGAAAAAGGTATATACCTCGGCTACCTTATCCATGAGGGCCTTAAACTGTCAGTTTCATATGCTAAAATACCAACAGTTTCTGTTATCTCAATTGAAAAGTAAAATGTCACAACCTGAACAACCAGACATGAAGGAGTTGCAGGATTTGATGCATAGTGCAGAACAAGTGGGTAAACATACCTTACAATGTGGTTTTGATGCTCTAGAGGCCTCATGTAGAGCTGCTGTTACAGGCTCAGTCATACGTAGGCATGCCTGGCTCAAGGAACAAGCCTTGCCTGATCATGTCAAAGCTAAATTACTAGACACCCCTCTTCAAAAGGATGTACTTTTTGGGGCAAATGCTGAGGAATTATTACGGAAAATGGAGGAAAAGGCTAAATCAATGCAAACTGTGAAAGAATTTCTGCAGGTTCAACCCCCACGTTTTAGTAGAAATTGGCCTTCCAAAAACTGGTCCTTTCCTGCCACAGACAGACCCCAAAGAGGCAGATACAGGCGCCCGAGGGGCAGAGGACAATCACAAGGCTCGTACAGAGGCAGACAATGGCAAGCTCCTACACAAAGAGGTGGTGAGGACAACTCGCAATCTTTCAGAAAGCAAACCCAATGACTTTCCCCTTTGCATGCCAACCAGGTCTCAAATGGCAGCCCCCTTAGGAGGAAAGCTGGCACTATTCTCAAAAAATCGGCATGTCACAAAGGACAAATGGATCCTGGACATTATAAACAGAGGCTACAAATTCCATTTTCATACCCTTCTAAAAATGAAAGGCATGCCAAACCTGCCACACAATCAAAGGGCAGAGGCACAAAAGCAAATTTCAGATCTTATAAACATGAAAGCTATTCACACACGAACAAGGTCAAGGTTTTTATTCCAGGCTATTTCTGGTGCCAAGGAAGGGAAAAGATTGGAGACCTATTTTGGATCTTTCCATCCTAAACACATTCCTACTCGTACCAAAATTCAAGATGCTCACTCTACAGCAACTTCTTCCCATGCTGGGCAAGGAGTCTGCTGGTAACATTGGACCTCAAGGAGGCATACCTGCATGTCCCAATCAGACAAAATTGCAGAAGATACCTCAGATTTCTTGCAGGTTCAACCCATTATCAATTCTCTGCATTGCCCTTTGGCATATCTACTGCGCCCAGAGTATTCATGAAATGCCTGGCATCAGTAATTGCCTACTGCAGACTTCAAGGGATACAAATATACCCTTATTTGGACGACTGGCTGATCCAAGCGGACAGCAAGCACATTCTTCTGAAACATCTGGCTTATGTAATAATGTTATTAAACTCTCTGGGATACACAGTCAACAAAGAGAAATCAAGACTAATACCCTCTCGGAAGATAATTTTCCTGGGTGCCAATTTGGACACAAACACCCAGATGGCCTACCTCACGCCAGAGAAGCAGGGGCAACTAATTCAATATTTCAGAACACTGGCAAATTGCACCAGGCTGACTGCAAGGAAAATCCTGCAGGCTCTGGGATTCATGGCATCTTGCATCTTACTAATCCCATGTGCAAAGCTGCATATGAGAAAACTACAATGGTACCTAAAAAACATATAGTCTCAACACAGCCACAGTTTGGAAACAATAATACCACTAATTCCATGTCTGCAAAAGGAATTTCTGTGGTGGGCTCAAGCATGTCAAACAAACACAGGTCTTCCATTCAGCAAGCCTCAAGCAAATCAAGTCATCACAACAGACGCCTTGGACTACGCCTGGGGTGTGCACATGACATACAGGTGCATTCAGGACAAATGGTCCCAAAAAGAAAAGCACCTTCACATCATTCAAAAGGAAATGCTAGCAGTAATAAATGCTATTATAGCTTTCAAGGACCTTCTACAACCAGGTCAGCTATTGATAAGAACAGACAACACCACAGCTATGTGGTACATAAACAAGCAGGGAGGAACACATTCTTATCCCCTATGCAGACTGGCCATGTCACTTTGGAACATGGCCATGGACTTACAAATGGAACTACAAGCACAGTACTTGCCAGGCAAGGAAAACACGCTGGCAGACAACCTAAGCAGGAATATGACAGATCCACACGAATGGAAGTTGCATCCAAAAGTTTTTACAGAAATAATCCAAGAATGGGGAAGGCCAGACATAGATCTATTTGCCTCCCACAAAAGTCATCAATTGACAAAATTCTGCTCAAGGATCTTCCATCCAAAGGCCTGGAGAGTGGACGCTCTCTCTTTCAGTTGGACATCAATGATAGTTTATGCCTTCCCACCTCTTCCTCTGCTGCCCAAAGTCCTATTGAAGACCAGAGCAGACAGACCAAAGATGATCCTCATTGCTCCGGACTGGCCAAGGCAGCACTGGTACCCACTCCTGAGGAGCCTGACGCATTCCCCACCATGGACCCTGCCCCTAATGCCTCTTCTTCTGACTCAGCACAGCTTCAAAACTCTTCACAGTCAGCTGAAAACACTCAATCTAGCCGCATGGAAGATTCCTTAGCATCGCAGCAGGCCCTGCTCTCCAAGGAGGTGCAGGATGTCATTTTGGAAGGCCATCAACTAGAAAAGCTTACACTGCAAAATGGAAACATTTTTGTGTCTGGAATGAGAAAAAGGGCCAGAGCCCTGGAAAACTGAATTTACCTCAAATACTACAATATTTGGCTGAACTGCAAAGCAGTGGACTTTCGTTCTCCTCCATCAAAATCCATGCCTCAGCCATTTCTGCAGAATACAACTCTGATCCACCTTTATTCTCTCACCCTCTTTTAAGACAGTTCCTCAGAGGGGCTAAGAATTTAAGACTTCCAAGGAAACAACCAATACCTGCTTGGGATCTTAATTTCATTCTGGAAAAACTGAGTTTGCCTCCTTTTGAGCCAGCTGCCTCATCAGATTTACAATATTTGTCCTGGAAAACAGCTTTCCTTCTAGCTATCACTTCAGCTCGTAGAGTTTCAGAACTACAGGCTCTTATGGCTGTCCAGCCTTTTATCATCTTCCATCAGGACATAGTTTCATTACGTACCAACCCGTCCTTTATGCCTAAAGTGGTATCCAGGGTAGCTTTAAATCAGGCCATACATTTACCTACTTTTTATCCTAATCCTCAAAACAAAGGGGAGAGATTACTGCATTCCTTGGACATCCACAGACAACTGCATTATTATTTGGACAGAACAAAACCTTTCAGAAAATCAGAACAGCTTTTTGTGGCCTATGTGTAGGAGCTCAAGGAAAGCCAATTTCCAAACAGACAATCTCAAAATGGATAGCCCACTGCATACGCTTTTGCTATTCCTTTCATGGCAAAACTGTACCTATAGGCATTAGAACTCATTCTACCAGGGCCACAGCCACCTCTGCAGCCTTCCTCAGAGGAGTTCCTACCAAGGATATTTTAGAGGCAGCTACTTGGAGTTCTGTGCATACCTTCTCCAAGCACTACAACCTACCATTATACTCCAAATCTAGAGCAGGCTTTGCCACTGCAGTCTTGCAGGGCATTTTGGCTCCTCCTAGTTCCACCTAGTGCCTACCACCCCTTTCTTAGCTTTGGGATTCTACCCATCTGTTATGACTGCAGCTGTATGCACGATGAACATAGTACAGTTTTGTACCTACCATAAATGTAGATGTTCTAGTGCTAATACAGCTGCAGTCCAGGTTTCCCTCCCTCCTTCCCCTGTAGGGGTATTCTTTTGTGGTGTATTTGCTTGCAACTACTGGCCTTTGATTATATTGCATTGCATTATTACATAATTTTATGTATTGCCTTCTTTCTGGGGGCACCTGACATCTGGGGCAAGAAAAACTGAAGAAAATGGCGTTGGCTGGTTCTTTTATACCCCTGTCGCACTGACGTCAGGGAAGAAGCGACGACAACCGACGCCAGACCTAGACTTTGGAATTCGGCCGACCGAGGACCCGCCTGACGGCAGGAGAACCCATCTGTTATGACTGCAGCTGTATTAGCACTCGAGCATCTACATTTATGGTAGGTACAAAACTGTACTTTCAGCTTTCTCCCTATTACTCCTCCTCCAATCCAACTCCTGGTTTTGGAGTCTTTCGGTCCAAGGTCCCCTGGTGTCGAGGGGTTGGCACAAGATGGTCCCTGGTACTTCGCCGACCATTGCCCTGAGTGGCTGAGCTCCAATATTTACGGAGCTGACCGACTGTCAGAGCCATAGCCTCACCATTAGATCCAAGGGGATGGCATCGACTTTGAGGCTTTCGGGGTCGTTCCTTCCTCTCGGAGTCTCAGCACAGGGAGGCTCGGCTCCAGATCCCCCCTCGGTGCAGGGAGCAGCAGATCCGGGCTCAGCCATTCCTAATTTAGTGTATTACTATCAACTTTTCTTTTTATTTCAGATAAATGAAATCTTATTCTTTCTTTTAGTTTTTTATTAGTCTTACCAATATAAAATTGCTCACATTTAACACAAGTCACCATATAGACTGTTATCTGTGGCGCATGTAGCAAAGGCGGTAAAATTTAAATACCTGTTTAGTAATATTCGAAAGTAGTCTCAAGATTATTACTACAGTATGAACATTTATAACATGGGATGGTTCCTCTAGTAATAAATGTTATTCTAGCTTCATCCTTAAACATCAAATCTTTATAGCGTAACTGTTGCTTCAAATTCCTTTTTTTGCTAAAGGAAGCAGACATTTTTTCTCCTATTGTTTTCTTTATTTCAGAATTAGAATGTAAGATTCCCCAATTTTTATACAAAACAGATTTAATCATTAAAGTATGTCTATTAAACTTCATAACATATTTAACAGAATTATTATTATATTTTCTCTTCCTGGACATATTTTCTGTATCTTATTGCTTTTACTTCTGCATGGAATAAATTATAAATGGTTGAGTCCCCTCTTATTTTGTTTTTGTATGTGGATCTGTTTCTAGTGATTGGGACACATTTGAACATCAGGAGAGTTGGTAACTTGTTCACTTCTTGTTATTTTTACACTCCTGGTGATGCGTCTGTTCCTTCCCAGCTATATGGATGCAGAGCCTGGATGCTCTGCTAATATGGCCTCAGTGTCTACATTTAATACAACAACATTACAATGGATGCTTGTAGTTAGTATAAATAATTTTCTTCATTTGCGGTGGTTGTACTGATGTCCATAGAGACTTCACTTCATTTAGCCATGAACGGACCGAGTTAGTAAAAAATACACGCAGCCTGGAGTCTAAAGTCCAACATTTTAAAAGACTCTAGTGGCAGCACTTGAGTTTTCAAGATTATTTGAAAATGCGGATTGTTTTCCATGGGCTACGAATTACAAAAATGCCCACCTGTGGTAAAAGCCATCCAGAGTTATTACAACAAAGGCATTAATTAAACCTTAAGTTAAGTCTAGGCTATATGCACCCGATGAATAATTATTATATTAACATCTGTTCAGAACTGTCAGCTGATAAAATTATGCAATCTGCGGAGTTTCAGCATGTTTCAAATGAATAATAATACTATGCTTGAGAAAATCAGATTATTTGAGGAGAAACTCATTGCAGTTGAGAAATACAAATTAAATTGGGATGTGTACGACAACGCCTTTTATTGGCCGAGGGAACATATGCAGGTGCTGACATCAATAACTAGATCTTCCGGTGGTAATGGAGAGTTAGCGGTTAGAGACTATGCTTAAATGTAGTGATTCAGTGCATGACTTAGACAGTTTTTCCACTGCAGTTTCTAATAACAGAATTATAAATGGCAATGATAAGGGTAATGAAAGAATTATAGGTGCGAATAATACTGTTTCCCCTTCAAGCTGCTGAAGTGGAGTGTTCCACTTCCCCCCATAGTAAAACCGATCAGGCTGCCAACCAAGATAATTTTTTAGGGTCTCCAAAGATGCATCTTCAACTACCCATCCAAGTAGAACCACAGTCATGAGGGTGGAGTACCACCAGAAGAAAAAAACAGAGGAAGGGAAAGAATTGATGGAATCCACACAGATGGTGCCACAGATACCAACAAAGGTAGGACCAACAACCAGAAGCAAAACATTGACCAAATAGTTGTTGGTTCTTCTGTACATAACCTCTCCAAGTATATACCTTTGTTTAATGAATTAAAACTTTTAGATAAAAGGACTTACATTTATTACTTCTGCATAGGGGAACATTAGTGATGCTTTAACAGAGTTAAGACTTTTTACATGTAACATGGAATTATTTAAGAATGAGAATGAGAGTAACGATCAACCAAAAGAAAACACATTGTTGTTTCTTTGAACACGCCAGTTGTCAAAGCACTCTATAAGATCTTTTTTTTTTTGAGAAGCAATGTGATAAATATAATCTGACTTTAGAAAAAAGGGAAGCTTTGCATAATCTGTGCAGTAACTATGATATTATCAAACAATTTGATAAAAGGTAGTAAGACTGTAATTATGGATAAAGAACAATATATTGTTGGATCTATGAATTGTCTGATTGTAATACTTTTAAGAAGATTGATAAGACATATGTTAATTTTGTTTTTAAGGTTAAAAGTTGTTTGTATGAACTACTTATGGAAGGTTCTAGTAATCCTAAAATTTATAATTACTTTTATATGACTGAAGCTGTTATCCAAAATTCACAAGAATGTACATGTACCACCTATGCAACCAATAGTTTCTGGAAATAGATGCGTAACTACAGTTGTCCTATTAATCTGTTGCAGTATTACTGACATAAAGGAGTTACCTGCCAAGGCAGCGACCCGACGTCATCCAGTATACCAAAGTCTTTTGCTACCTTGGGCATGCAGTATGTTTGACACATGCCACCAACAGACGTCAGCCATAAAAGAGATGTACACGTGCACCACCCTCACACCTTCTTTGCTGCGAGTTAGATTGCCAGTTCCAGACATCACTCTGCTGTCAGAATCGCTGATGTCTAAAATAAGTGCCTCATTGGGGAAACCTTTTTTTGTTTTTGCCTTTTTGCTACCTTATTCCTTACTGAGGTTGATGTCATCCAGGAAGGGGAAGTGTGACTGTGGAAGACAGATTCCACATAAGGATAGTAATACACAGTGCTTGTTTTGCCTCAGCCCTCAGCACGACCACAAAAACTGCTTCATCTGCCAGTCCTTTGTACCTAAGACCCTCTGTAGTCGGTTGTCCAACTTGGGATCTACCTAGAAAACCAGCACCATAAGCTTCTGGCGAAAAGCCCGATGGATCCCTTCTTGGACCCGATGGCCGAATCTGCTAAGCGTAAGCTCAAAAACCATAGGGCCAAAACTGAAGCTGCGTCTCTCAAGTCAGACATCTCTCCCAAAGCACTTGAGAGCTTGGAGACGCGTGCTGACTGGGATCTGTACCCACAGGCTGTGCCTGTTTCACAGGCCACCTTGGCTCCTTACATTTGCATGTTCAGAGAGTCTTCTCAAATGTCGGTCTCCAACATCCAGGAGGAACCCAGGTTGATTGTGTCTGTAGATCTTAGGGGAGTTACCCAGATTACTGTTAGGATGTCGACTCTGACATTGTGGAATGTAGGCCTACGTCTGTCCCTCTTCTTTGCACTGCATGGATACACCTGCAAACAAGAAACAAAAAAGCATGCCCCCCCCCCCAGACCCATGGAAGGAATGACTACATTTCTCTCAAGGCCCTTTCAAGGCATTTACAGTGCTTAGGCCTCCATCAGGTAGCCCTGAATCCCCTCCGGCCTGGCCTGCTTCCCCACTGAAAAGACCTAGGCCTCAACCCACTTCAGAGGAAGATTCCCCTGCTGAAGAGGATGATAACCCTTTGGATTGTTCTTCACATATCCCCTCTCCTCTCGACTATGCCTCCCCAGAAGAGGATTCTAATGGAACAGGATTCCCCCCAGGAGGAGATTTCTTTTGGGAAACCTATTTCTAGACTACATGATCACTTCAGATGGCTCAGTACAGTAATGTCTGAGGTCCAGAAACGTTGCTATGACCTCCTCCAAGTACAGTCCCCTAGTCCTTCAGCCGATGTCCTTCAAGAATGCAACTGCAGTCATAACATATGGGTTGTCCTGCCTCAGGCAGCCAGATTCCAAAGTCTGGGTCCGACGTCGGCTGATGTCGCATTTTTCTCCGACGTCAGAGCGGCTGGAGTACATAAGCATCAGCCGTAGCCATTTTCTTCAGTCTTTCTTGCCGCGCGGTGCCCGAAGCAGAAGCAGTTCGCAAGTGCCGGTCGGTCAGCTCCTGTATTCTTCGATTCCGAAGTCATCAAAAAAGCTAAGTACCCCGTTGGGGACCTTTTCTTGCCTCAGCCGATGTCAGAAATTACTGAAAAAGTTAACAATTGTCTTTCTTGTGGTAAACAAATACCTCATAAGGATTTCCACTCTTACTGTCTTCCTTGCCTTGGCCCAGACCACAACGTCTCGGCCTGTGCAGCCTGTGCTCGCTTCAACAAGCGCACACTCAGGCGCCGGGCGGAGTTCGCTGAAGATTTTTTCGGCGAAAAATTTGCTTACACAATGCCATCGGAACTTCCGACATCGCAAACTCCCAAGAAACGAAAAGACCGGGACCGACATCCTCGGCCCGCGTCTACCACCGACTCCACGCCAAAACCTATCGCGAGTACTCCGGTTCCCACTGAGACGGTCTCTCCACCGCTCTGAACCGAAGACACCGCATTACCGACGACTCCTATTCCGGTTATCACTCCGACGCCAGTTATTGATTTTCCTCCGGATACCAAAACCGAGGAAATGCCCGAGACCATTGCTGTAGACAAGGTCACTCCTGCACGTGGAGCTGCCAGGCCCAAGCCTCCTATGACCATGTCTATTAAGGCCTACACTAGGGCTAAGGCAGCCAGCAAAACAAAACATCTTACTACTAAAACCTTACCTCAGCCTACTCCAGAGAGACAAATTATGTCTATGGCTGCTGATTTAATTACTATGATTAGAGGCTCACAGGCCCATCCTGAGAGAGGATCCCAGCCTCCTTCTGATAAAAGGCCCCGGGTTGAACCCTCTGACCCTATTCCATCAGATGAAGATTCTGAGGGCTCTGTCCACTCTGATAACCAGGAAGAGCTCTTCCAGACCTGTGAGGACTCAGATGCAGAGGATTCCATCCCCTCGGCCTCCCCTCCTGAGGATATTTCTTTTGGGGAAGTTCTGCATACCATGAGGGAACATTTCAAGTGGCAAGGCCAGGAATATTCTGATTCCAGGAAACGCCTTCGGACTTTCCTTAAGAAGCCCCAGCACAGGCCCTTAGCTATTCCTCCTGTACTTGATGTTTTGGATGATTTATATTCTGACTCTAGTGTTACCCCTGACTCTCTTCCTCCTGCTCCAGCCAAGCCAGACAGGTATTACAGGGTCCCAGAAACACATTCCCATTTATTCAGGGCCCATACTGCTGATTTGGAAACTATTTCACAGGGGCCTAAAGGAGTTTCTGCTTCCACCTCTAAAAATCCATTGCCCTCCAACAGGGAAGCTAGGTCATTAGAGAGATGGGGAAAAAAGGTTTACACATCCACTACCTTATCTGTGAGAGCTTTGAATTGCCTTTTTCATATGTTACAATATCAGGATTTCCTGTTAGAAGATTTACAAAAAACATTGGCCACTCCTGATCCTTTGGACAGGAAGGCTTTGCAGGAAGCTGTACATAATACTCAGCAAGTAAGCAATCACTTCCTGCAGTGTGGATATGATGCACTGGAAGCTTCATGTAGGGCAGCTATGACAGGGGCAGTCATTTGTGTAGGCATGCATGGTTAAAAGATCAACCTCTACCAGATCATGTAAAGGCAAAACTTCTGGATGCACCTTTGGAAAAGAACAAGCTTTTTGGTGCTAATGCTAAGGATGTGTTAAAGACCATTGAGGAAAAAGCAAAATCAGTTCAGCCGGTGAAAGATTTCCTCCGGTTCAACCCCCCAGATTCAGTAGGAATTGGCCTTCAAAAAACTGGTCCTTTCCTAATCCAGAAAAGTTTCAAAGGGGTAAAAACAGACGTGGCCGAGGAAGAGGCCAATACAGAGGTCCTTACAGGGGACGACAATGGCAGCCAGGAAACCAAAGAAGCGACGCAGGGGTTTCACCTGCCCCACAGCCACAATCTCAATGACTTTCCTCTACTTCCGCCTACCAGGGAACAAACAGAAGCTCCCTTGGGCGGGAAATTATCTCTGTTTGCAGAAAATTGGCACAGACTGACAAAGGACAAATGGATTTTGGACATTATAGACCGAGGCTACAGGTTCCATTTTCATACCTTGCCAAGAAAACAAGGCATGCCAAACCTACCACAAAACCAGAGGGCAGAGGCTATCAAGCAAATCTCTCTGCTGACTCGGATGAAAGCAATAGAAAGAGTTCCACAACAAGAACAAGGCCAGGGGTTTTACTCAAGACTGTTCCTTGTTCCAAGAAAAGAATCTCAATGGAGACCAATACTGGATTTGTCCGCATTAAACACCTTTCTCATAGTACCAAAGTTCAAAATGCTGACTCTACAGCAACTCCTTCCCATGCTGGGCAAGGGGTCTTGGCTGATTACTCTGGACCT
This sequence comes from Protopterus annectens, assembly GCF_019279795.1. NCBI lineage: Eukaryota > Metazoa > Chordata > Ceratodontiformes > Protopteridae > Protopterus > Protopterus annectens. Next base: position 589,001,560 of record NC_056746.1, read on the forward strand.
CAAGGAGGCATACCTGCATGTCCCTATCAGACACAGCTGCAGAAGATACCTCAGATTTCTTGCAGGGCCAGAGCATTATCAATTCTCAGCATTGCCATTTGGCTTATCTACTGCCCAGAGTATTCACAAAATGCCTGGCTTCAGTAATTGCTCATTGCAGGCTCCAGGGGATACAAATTTACCCGTACCTGGACGACTGCCTCATACAAGCGGACGACAAATTGATGTTGACAGAAAACTTGGATTATGTCATACGATTACTTCAAGCTCTGGGATACACAGTCAACTTCCAAAAGTCAAGACTGCAGCCATCCCAGCAAATAATCTTCTTAGGAGCCAAATTAGACACAGCCTCTTAAATGGCTTACCTGACAGAAGACAAGCAAGAGAATTTAACTCATTACTTCAAAGGTTTAGCAAAACTCACCCAGATGACTGCAAGGAGATTCCTACAGGCCCTGGGTTACATGGCATCCTGCATTCTCCTGGTTCTATTAGCAAGACTACACATGAGAAAGCTTCAATGGTACCTAAAAAGCATTTGGTCTCAGCACAGCAACAACTTGGAGACAACCATTCCGCTCATTCCATGCCTACAAAAGGAATTCCTATGGTGGGCCTCGGTGAGCCAGGCAAACACAGGTATGTCATTCAAAAAGCCACAGATAACACAGACCATGACCACAGACACCTCAGACCTTGGATGGGGGGCGCACATGGAAGGCAGGTGTATACAAGGACAATGGTCTCCAAAGGAAACACATCTGCATATAAACCAAAAGGAAATTCTGGCAGTAATGCATGCCATCGAGGCCTTTCAACACCAACTTCAGCAAGGCCATTTACTCATACGGACAGACAACACCACTGTGATGTGGTACATAAACAAGCAAGGGGGCACCCACTCTTACCCCCTTTGCAGACTGACAATGCATCTTTGGGAAAAATCACTGAGCCTAAACATCCAGTTACAATCCCAGTTTGTTCCAGGCAAAGACAATGTGTTGGCGGACAGCCTAAGCAGGAATTTCACAGATCCACACGAGTGGAGGTTACATCCGAAGATCTTCACACAACTCACTTCGACATGGGGCAGGCCAGAAGTAGACCTATTTGCCTCTCACCTCAACCATCATCTACAAAAATTCTGCACAAGGACATACCATCCAACAGCTTGGAAAATAGATGCTCTCTCATTCAACTGGAACTTCCTAACGATCTATGCATTCCCACCTCTGCCACTGATGACCTCAGTATTTCTAAAGATCAAAGCAGAGAGACCCAAGGGAATCATAATAGCTCCGGACTGGCCAAGACAACACTGGTACCCACTACTACTGAGCATATGTCACACCAGGAGGTGGGCCCTTCCACAATGGCCTCTACTTTTGACTCAACACAATTTCAAAACAGTGCATCCAAACCTTCAGACACTGCAGCTAACAGCCTGGGAGATCCCATAAATAACCTCAACCTATCTCTCTCCAAGGAAGTTTAGCGGATACTAACAGAGGCTCGAAGACCATCCACCAGAAAGGTTTACTTAGCAAAATGGAAGAGATTCAGCAATTGGAATACCAGCAAGGGACATGATGCATCATTGTTGAATATCCCACTCATCTTGGAATATTTGGCAGATATGCTAAAGAACGGCCTCTCATATTCTTCCATAAAGATACATGCATCAGCTATTTCAGCTAGATATAACACTGATCCTCCTGTCTTTTCACACCCTTTGCTAAGACAATTCCTCAGGGGAATCAAGAACATTAAGCCACCAAGAAAGGCCCCAGTGCCAGCCTGGGACCTCAGTTTTGTCCTAGAAAAACTGACTCTACCTCCATTTGAGCCAGCAGCTTCAGTTGACTTGCAATTTCTCTCATGGAAGACAGCTTTCCTGTTGGCAATTACCTCAGCAAGAAGGGTTTCGGAACTACAGACCCTAATGGCAATACCACCATTCATAATTTTTCACAGAGACAGGGTTTCATTAAGGACCAAACCCTACTTTTATGCCAAAGGTGGTATCTAGGGTTTCTTTAAATCAAGCTATTCATCTGCCTGCTTTCTTCCCCAATCCTGAGAATAAGGGGGAAAGACTGTTACATACCTTGGACATTCACAGACAACTTCGATACTACCTGGACAGAACCAAGGCCAGTAGGAAGTCTGAACAACTTTTTGTAGCTTACGCCCCTGCAGTCCAAGGAAAAGCAATTTCAAAACAGACTATTTCAAAATGGATTGGACATTGCATCAGATTCTGTTATTCCTTTCATGGAAAGACTGTTCCAGCCAATGTGAGACCACATTCCACCAGAGCTACAGCCACCTCTACAGCATTCTTAAGAGGGGTGCCTACTAAGGACATTCTAGAAGCTGCTACATGGAGCTCCGTGCATACATTCTCCAAACACTACAATCTCCCTCTATACTCCAGATCCAGAGCAGGCTTTGCTTCGGCAGTCCTGCAGGGTTTGATTGCCACACCATCTTTGTCCTAGAGCATTCCTCCTCCCCCAGCTAAGCTATGGTATTCTACCCATATGTTATGACTGCAGTTGCATTCTTGAAGGACATAGTACAGTTTTGTACCTACCATAAATGTAGATGTCCGATAGACATGCAACTGCAGTCGGATTTTCCCTCCATCCATACCCCTCTATGCCTAGGGTCCACTCCTATCCCTGTTTCTCTTAGCTGGGGATATCTGTTATGGTGTATTTGTTTTATTGCTCATTTATTTGTCTGGAATCCTGTTTTTGTCTTCCAATTTGATTTCAGCCTTCCTTGGAGGGCACCTGGCATCTGGGGCAAGAAACACTGAAGAAAATGGCGTTGGCTGATGCTTATGTACTCCAGCCGCTCTGACGTCGGAGAAAAATGCGACATCAGCCGACGTCGGACCCAGACTTTGGAATCCGGCCGACCGAGGGCTGCCTGAGGCAGGACAACCCATATGTTATGACTGCAGTTGCATGTCTATCGGACATCTGCATTTATGGTAGGTACAAAACTGTACTTTCCTTCTGTTATGCCAGCTTTTTTGGATGCTTTTGCATCCCCTTCCACTCAGACTCGGCCTCCAGCCCCCAAAAAGCCGGACAGGTACTACAAGATACCAAATGACTGCAAGTTTCTTTTCAAGGCCCCAGTTGCAGATCTTCTGTTATATTTGTTGCCTCTGACAAGGCCTCCAGGTTGCTTCCTTCTCCCTTCTTGCCATCAAATAAGGATAGCAGACAGATGAATCTGGGAAAGAAGATCTATACCTCAGCCACCTTGGCCTTCAGAGCATTAAACTATCAAACACACATTACAAAGTATAATTTGGAACTCTTCTCTCAAATTTCCAAACTCATTTCAGGCATGCCAGATTCTGAAAACAAGGACTTGGCATCCTTGCTGCTTGCTACTTCTTCCCTGGTAGGCAGACACTCTTAAGTGCAGCTGTGATGCTGTAGAAGCCACCTCTAGAGCTGCTGCTTCTTCCTCTGCCCTCAGAAGATTTGTCTGGCTAAGGCTTCAGCCCCTACCTGAGGACATCAAGGCTAAAGTAATGGATGCCCCTTTGGACAATAGTGCCCTTTTTTGAAAACCCTTAGCAGACCTTTTCATATCCCTGCAAAAGAAAAGCAAAGAACTTGAAGACCTTAAACACATTTTGGTATCCCTTGTGCCTACATTTCACAGGAACTACCCTGAGGAACAAGTATTCATTCACAGACAGTCCAGAGCACCACAGACTACACCCCAGAAAAGGACCAGGAAGACTCCACAGTTTTCTCCTACTTCTGCCTCTTCTTCCCAAATGGCTAAACAGCTCTTTCCTGAGTAGACAGGCTCCTCTGTGTGACTCCTCCAGCAACCTGTCTTGTCCCCTCCTTTCCCAGCGCCTTTCCCTTGCTTCCTGGGAACTCATCACAAAAGACACTCGGGTGTTAAATGTCATCAAGACGGGATACTTCATGGTCTGCCAGGAGGTGCCTCCCTTCAGGGATATTCCCCTACCACCAAAAGATAAGGCCCTCCTTTTCCCTACAATCCTGAAAGGTCTTTTAGAACAGGGCATTATCGAACCTGTTCCCCCAGGGCAAGAAGGAAGAGAGTTTTACTATCTCCTATTCCTAGTTCCCAGGAAGGAAGACCCATGGATACCTATTCTAGACTTATCCTACCTCAACATCTTCCTAATAGTCCTCTCATTCTAAATGCATACTTTTCAAACCCTGTTCCCTCTCATTCTTCCTCAGACATTCCTAGCTTCCATACATATCAAGGATGCCTACCTCCATATTCCCATCCACCACAGTTACAGGAAATTCCTATGATTCTCCATGGGCTTCTCGTACTATCAGTTCTCAGCTTTGCCTTTTGAACTCTCCACTGCCCCAAGAGTCATCCCAAAATGTCTTGCACCAGTGGTAGCCTTTTGCAGAATCCAAGGGATCTTAATCTACCCCTACCTAGATTACCTGTTGGCACAAGCCAGTTCTCAAACAGAATTGAGCAAAAATCTCCAAATGGTAATTGGCATTCTGGAAGACCTGGGATTCACCGTAAACTTCAAAACATTGTCCCAGTCACATCACAGGATCAAACTTTTCTGCTCTGCAGATTTCAAACCCAGAGCATGATGGTATCACTCTCCAAGGCTCAGGGAGATTTCACAGCTATTTGTGGAGACACTCCCCTTAGAACAGATATCTGCAAGGCATTTCCTCAGAATCTTGGGGCTCATTGCTTCCACCATCCCCATGCTTCCTCTAGCAAGACTACACATGAGGAAACTTCAATGGTTCCTCAAGTCATTATGGTCTCAATATGCCCACCTTCTAGAAACCCTAATTCCCCTTCCACCCTATCTAAGAAGGAACTCCAGTGGTGGTTAACACAACTGTCTCTAAATCCAGGCCTCTCCATTCACCCACTGCCGCCAACTCAAGTCCTATTCACAGATGCATTGGACACGAGTTGGGGAGCAGCCATGGATCACCACACAGCCTAAGGAGAGTGGTCACCCTCTCAAATGAGGGCCACATAAACGTCAGGGAAATGAAGACATTAATCTTTGCCTTCAGACTTTCCAATCCCTCATCAGACCAGGAAGGTTACATGTATACACAGACAAACATGATGGTCTTGTAGTACATAAACATGCAGGGGACCAGATCCTACATCCTTTGCAGATTAGATCCCAATCTAGCATGCCTCCTGGATGTGTCCCTTCAAGAGGTCTACATTCCTTCCTGTCAGAATATTGTGGCAGACACCCTAGGCAGATCCAGAACGCAAGCCCATGAATGGATGCTTCACAGGGATGTGTTTCTGGACATTGTCCCCCAGTGGGGTATTCCAGAGAGAGAGAGAGACATGTTTGCCTCCCCCTTGAACAAGCAACTCCCACAGTTTTGTGCCAGAGCACCCCATCCTCAGGCATGGAGAGCGGAAGCCCTATCAATCTCATGGAAGGCATTCCCTCCCCTCCTACTAATTCTGAAAGTCCTGTTGAAAATCCAGCAGGAAAAGCCAAAAATCTTGCTGGTGACTCCCTATTGGCCAAGGCAGCATTGATTTCCCCCTTCTCTTTCACCTGGCCTAGGGCAATCAACAGTGGACCTACTAACACAGAACAAGGGCTCGCTTCTCCATCCACACTTGGAAACCTTCCAACTGACCCTGTGGGTGATAGAGCCCTGATTCCATTCAGATACCTTTACTCTGAGGGTGTGCTTCAGGTCCTGCAGGAGGCCAGGAAACCTACTACTAGAAAGTTTTACCTCTCCTAATGGAAGAGGTTCTCCATCTGGTTTCTTAATAGAAACCAGGACCCGCTGATGGCGGCACACCTATGGTTTTATCCTGTGTGACTTGCTTAATTCAGGATTAGCTTACTCTTCTATAAAAGCTCACTTGTCAGCTAACTCTGCCTGTCTTCCACTTTCTCCGGCCTTGGCTTCTAGATTTGAAGCTAAACTATTCCTCAAAGGCATCCTCCATATCAGACCCCTACACACACACACACACACAGGAGACCTGTAGCTCCAACTTGGGGTCTCAACTTTGTGTTGGAGAAACTGACTCAGACACCCTTTTAGCTAGCTTTTTCTAGCTGGCTTAAACACTGTACTTGGAAAAATGTCCTGGTGGCCATTACCTCTGCCATGTGGGTATCAGAGTTTCAAACCCTTATGCCATCTCCTCCTTTCCTGTCTTTCAACAAAGACAGGGTGTCCCTTATGGCCAACCCCTCCTTCATGCCCAAGGTTGTCAATGAATTGTCCTTAAACCAGTCAGTTCACCTTCCCATGTTTTTTCCATCCCCAGCAGGTGAGAGGATCTTTCACACCCTAGATCTGCACAGCTCAGGTTCTATCTGCACAAGACTAAACCCTTTAGGAAATCAGACCAATTGTTTGTGTCCCCAGGGCTCTGGCATTGCCTGTGTCTAAACAGACCATCTCCAATTGGATATCTAAATCCATTGCCTTTTTATGCTCACCACGGTAGAGTCCTTCCAGGCTCAGTCAAAGTCCACTCTACCAGGGGCAATATCTTCCTCAGGGACCTTCCACAAGGGTATAGACACAAACTCCATCTTCGAAGTTGCTACTTGGACATCTGCCCACACCTTCACTAAACAATATAAGCTGGATTCCATTTCCAAATCCAGGTCAGGGTTTGCCAGGACCATTCTGCATGGCTTCATAGAAAATTCCTTTGTCATTTCCTCCTCCCTTTCTTCATGAACTTTTGTACTGTCCCTTATGTCAGGAATACTGCAACAGATGAATAGAAGGACATAGATTAGTTGTGCGTGAGCTTACCATAATGATAGATGTCCTTCTCTTCTCTGTTGCAGTATTCCAAACCTCCCTCCTTGCCCCCGCTTCCTGACTTTATTGGATACATTGATCTTCATTCCATTAGATTGTCTGTCTGCCTGGGGCCTCAGTTCTGAGGGTGGTGTGCTCGTACGTCTCTTTTATGGTCGATGTCTGTTGATGGCCTCCGTCAAGCATACTGCGCGCTCCATATAGTAAAAGACTTTGGTATACTGGCTGACATCAGGTCGCCGCCTTGGCAGGCAACTCACTTATGTCAGGAATACTGCAACAGAGAAGAAAAGGACATCGATCATTATTGTAAGTTCTTACAGAACTAATCTCTATCTCAAAATATTTAGAAAAGCAACTGTCCCCTTTTTTTTAAAAGTCAGTAAAAGTTATACTAGAGATACTAATGATTTTCTCAGTTCTCTTTATCGATGGTTTAACTCTAATAAATGTAGTAACTTTATATTTGTGACCTTAGATATTAAATCTCTATTCACGGTAATACCAAATAAATATGGTATTCAATCATTAAGAGAATTTTTTTGTACCTTTAGCGAGTTTACGAGAACTAAGATTGAAATATTATGTACAATGCTTGACATTATTTTGAATAACACTTTTATATTTAATAAAGAGTTTTATCGTCAACAACTGAGGATTGCTATGGGCACCCCAGTTGCCAATACTTATGTAAATCTAGTCCTTGCTAATTGAGAGAATTAATTCATTTATACTAACCATCAATCCTGTATTTATAAGAATCAACGTCTTATTTACTATGTACGTTTTGTTGATGGTATTTTTTTTTTTTGGTATGGGCAAGTAGTACTGCTGAGTTGGAGATGTATGTGATTGAACTACAAAATACAACTAATTTTGTTAAATTTGATGTGAGATACTCTGATAGGAATATTGACTTTCTTGATGTGACTTTATTATGTAACGAGGGTAGTATTGACACAACCATACATGGAAAAATGTTAAAACTATGATATTTTTACATTGTGATAGTATGCATCCGTGGCATGTGTATGGTAGTGTAACAGAAAGTCAATTTATTAGAGCAAGTAGGCTCAATACCAATACTGATGCATTTCCGATCAGAACTATTGAAATGTCAAAAATTTTTCTAATGCACTTACAGAAAAAAATAAACAGATTGCTTGTAGTGAACGTAGATAGAGAAAATGCATCCAGGAAGAGAAAATATAATAATGATTCTATTAAGTATATTATGAAGTTTAATAGACATACTTCAATCATTTAATCTGTTTTGTATAAAAATTGGGGGGCTCTTGCATATTCTGAGATAAAGAAAATAGGAGAAAAAAAAACATCCTTTTCCTTTAGTAAGGAAAGTAATTTGAAGCAACAGTTATGCTATAAGGATTTGATATTTAAGGATGAAGCTAGAATAAAATTTATTACTAGAGGAACCGTTCCATGTTATAATTGTTCAAACTGTAGTAATGTTAATGTTGAGACTGCTTTTGCACATCCTGTTACTAAACAGGTAATTAATTTTACCGTCTCTGCTACATACTCCACAGATAACATGGTGTGTATGGCGAATTGTGTTAATTTTTATATTGGTAAGACTAATCAAAAACTAAAAGAAGGAATAATATCTCATTTATCTGAAATAAGAAGAGAAGTTGATAGTAATGCACTTAGTATGAGAAAGGATCATATGTTTAAATTTAGAGTTATACAGAAGATACATATTACTTTAAGAGGTGGAGATCTAGCTTCTAAAACTGAAGTAGCTGAATATAGATGGATTAATTACTTCAGAATGAATAAACCACCTGGGCTTAATATAAAAACTAGTATCAAACCTGTCTTAAAATTTAGGAGAGTATTGTTATGAATGAATGTTTACCAGGCATAACATTGTATTGTTTTTCAATGAATGTTTTTAATGATTGCTGTAAGTTATGTGCTATTTTTTTGGTTAATTAGCTAATTATTGGTCATATGACTTTTTTGAAGATGCTGGCCGTTATAAATGGAGTGTGAGCAGAACTGATATCATGTTTCAGCACTGAAAAAGAGTTGCTTATAACTCGAAAGCTCTGTGTTTTATTGTTTTTACTTCTCCATTGAATAAATTTTAGATAGCTGAGTCTTCTCTTATTTTGTTTTTGTATGTGGATCTTTTTCTAGCGATTGAGATACATTTGAACATCAGGAGAGTCGGTACTTTGTTCGATCCTTGGATCTTCCTGCCTTGCAGAAGCCCATGACCAGCCTAATTTCAAGAGCCTTTGCATCATCCCTAGCCAACAGACATCTCAGGACTGATGTCTGGATGTCACAGTGTAAAACAGACATTCATCAACGCCATCTTCAGTTCTTTCTAGTCACAAAGTCTAATGCACTACTCCATATTTCTAAAGCTTCCATTCGGCTTGTTTTCCAGAGTTTTCACTAATTTACACTCAGATAAGTACTCCATTGAGGAAATTTCCTTCAGTACAATATTTAAAAAGCTCAACTTAGTGTGGGGAGCACCTCCCACTTAAGGATTTGCATTCTTACTGTTTGTTTTGTTTGGGGCCTCAGCACAACATTTTTGGTTGAGTATGCTTGGTTTCATTTGAAAACCCTTAAAACATAAGGTCAAAGTCCTTGCAGCCCACATGGAATCTTCAGGCCTAACACTATCTGCCTCCTCACACACCTAAGCATAAACTGGTTCCTTACTTAAGAAATGTAAATAAGAAACCAAAGGAAAAGGATGTCTCAGATGATGGAGAATCTTCCATGGGCAGGTTGCCAGTCAGTGATTCAGGTGAAGTGCCTTCACAGCCACCTGATCTGACAGCAGCTAGGCCTGAGCCGTCTGGCTTGGCTTCTCAGGAGGTTGCACCACTGTCACAAGTACCATACTAATGACTGGTCTGAAGCTGCTCAGCAGATTTTGGCTTGCAATACACGATTGGAGATAACTGAGGAGAGATGGCAGTACCCCCTCAGCTGTCATACACATGGAAACACTAGGGAACTGGACAGAGGTTGCAGCCCACCCACCATGCCCTGAGGCCTTGATTGCTAAACCCCAGACAGCCAAACCCAGGAGGCAGACTAACTAGCCTGCCTTAGCCCTCAGCCAGATGTTCTTCATCCCACATTGCTGCAGTCCTAACACTTGGGTAGTCCGCTGTCCCTCGGTCGGCCCGAATATCAGAGTATAAGGCTGACGCCAGTCAAGGCGCATTTGACTTATATCAGAACGTCAGGGTACAAATGCGCATGACCGACGTCATATCCTCAGTCTTTTTTGCCGCATGGTCCGATGCAGAAGCAGTGTTGCAAGTGCCGTTCGGCGTTCTGAAATTTTTCGAATTCGGAGTTTCAGACCGAAGTCAGAGTTGGTTAAGTACCCCGTTGGGGAATATTTTGGTTTTTTCTTGCCTCAGTGGTTTACCGGATGTCAGAAAAAGTGAATAACTGTATTTCTTGTGGGAAACTGATACCGCATAGGGATTACCATAATTTGTGTATACCTTGTTTGGGACCTGAGCACGACGTTGTTGGGTGTCGCTTTTGTGCTAGGTTCAATAAACGCACTATAAAGCGTAGGTTGGATTGTGCCAGGTTAGTCTTTGGGAAGCGGTGCAATTACAATATGCCGTCGGATGCTCCGGCGCTTCTTCTAAGAAGCGCAAGGACAAGGCAGTTAAACCTAGGTTAGAGGAGTCGTCCGAACCGGACGCCGGTTCTTTAGAGGCGTCAGTGGAACCGGTGGTTCCGACGGAGGCCTCTATGGAATCCCAGGGAGAGACTGTGTTTTTACAGGATGTGGCCTCCCAGGAGGCAGGTCAGGCTGTAGGGGCTTCTCAGGTAACTGTACTCCCCTCCCTTCCTAAGGTGTCTAGGCCCTCTCTTTCTGCTTCCAAGGCTTCTCCTAGAGGCAGGTCTAGATGTTCTTCATTCCACATTGCTGCAGTCCTAACTATTGGGTAGTCCGCTGTCCCAGTCGACCCGAATACCAAAGTATATGGCTGACGTCGGTCAAGGCGCATTAGACTGACGTCAGTACGTCAGGGTACTAATGCGCATGACCGACGTCATATCCTCAGTCTTTTTTGCCGCATGGTCCGATGCAGAAGCAGTTTTGCGAGTGCAGGTTGGCGTTCTGAAAGTTTCTGAAGTCAGAGTTTCAGACCGAATCAAAGTTGGCTAAGTACCCCGTTGGGGAATATTTTGTTTTTTTCTTGCCTCAGTATTTAACCGGATGTCAGAAAAAGTGAATAACTGTATTTCTTGTGGGAAACAGATACCTCATAGGGATTACCATACTTTGTGTATACCTTGTTTAGGGCCTGAGCACGACGTTGTTGGATGCGCTCTTGTGCTAGATTTAACAAACGCACTATTAAGAGAAGGTTAGACTGTGCCAGGTTAGTTTTTGGGAAGCGTTGTAATTATAAAATGCCGTCGGATGCTCCGACGCCCGCTTCGGCCAAAAAGCGCAAGGACAAAGCAGCAAAGCCTAGAGTGGAAGAACCGACAGTCCCGGACGTCGGTTCTTTAGAAGGCTCAGTGGAGCCGGAGGTTCTGCCAGGAGTTTCTTTGGAGTCTCAGGGAGAGACTTTACTGTTACAGGATGTGTCCTCTCAGGAAGTAGGCCAGGCTGAAGGGGCTTCTCAGGTGGCTGTTCTTCCCTCTCTTCCTAAGGTGGTTAGAGCCTCCCCTTCTGTTTCCAAGGCCTCTTTGAGAGGCAGGCCAAGTTTAGCTTCAGTGGGGGTTTCTCCTACTGCTTCAGGGTCCTTGCCTAGGAAACGTATGCTTAAAATGGCAGAGGATTTGATTACTATGATTAGAGGTTCTATGCCCCCTCCTGATAAGAGGCCTAGGGTGGAACCTGAGTTTGAGAGTTTTGAGCAATGTTCGGAGGCTTCTGAGTCTTCGGCTGAAGACTTGCAGGAGTATCCTCCTTATTCTGATTCTGATGTGGATGATTCTACTCCTTCAGCTTCTCCTCCTGAGGATTTTTCATTTTCAGAGACTCTGCATTCCATGAGGGAGCATTTTAAATGGGAAGGTCAAGATTTCTCTGATTCCAGGAAGAGGCTTAGGGAATTCTTGTTTTTACCCCAGCATAGGCCTTTAGCTATACCTCCTGTTTTGAATGTGGTGGAAGATGTTTTTGCAGAGGCTTCCCTGAATCCTGATTCTTTGCCTCCTGCCCCAGTTAAACCTGATAGGTACTATAGGGTGCCTGACGCTCATAAGTATCTTTTTAAGAGTCCTAGCGCAGACCCGGAAACTGTATCTCAGGGGCCTAAAGGTGTGAAGGCTTCTGTTGTTAAAAATCCTGTTCCTCCTGATAAAGAGGCAAGGGCTTTGGATAGATGGGGAAAGAAAGTGTATACTTCTTCCACTTTAGCCATGAGGGCGTTGAATTGTCAGTTTCACATGTTAAAATATCAGAATTATCTCCTTTCACAATTGAAATCTAAGGTGGATGCTCTGGCAGAAGGTATTGAGTGTAAAGAGTTGCAGGATTTAGTTCATGTGTCTGAACAGGTGGGTAAGCATTCCTTGCAGTGTGGTTTTGATGCTGTGCAGGCCTCCTCGAGGGTGGCTGCCACTGGTTCTGTTCTTCGAGGCACGCATGGTTGAGGGATCAGAATTTAGCTGAGCATGTTAAAACAAGGATTCTGGATGCTCCTTTACAGTCTGATGTGTTGTTTGGTTCGCCTGTGGAAGCAGTTTTAAAGAAAATGGAGGACAAGGCTAAGTCTATGCAAACTGTTAAGGATCTTTTGCAGGTGCAGCCTCCGAAGTTTAGTAGAAATTGGCCTACTAAGGGATGGACATATCCTGCTTATGATTCCCAGTCTAGGGGTAGGTCTAGACGTGGTAGGGGCAGAGCTCAAGGTTCTTTTAGGCCTAGAACAGGGAGTTCACCTGCTCAGACTTCTGGTGAGGGCAGGGGTCAGTCCTTTCGTAAACAGACCCAATGACCTACCTTTTCAGCTGCCAGTACATTCTCGCCTGGCAGCACCTTTGGGAGGACGGCTGGCTCTTTTCAAAAAAAATTGGGATTTAATTACCCGAGACAGATGGGTTTTGGATATCATTCACCACGGTTACAGGTTTTATTTCCATACCTTGCCTCCTTTCAAAGGCATGCCAGACATTCCTCCTCTACAAAGAAAAGAGGCTCGCAAGCAAATTTCTCTGTTGCTCCAAATAGGGGCCATTCAGCCAGTTCCTGTGCCAGAAAGGGGCCTAGGATTTTATTCTCGCCTGTTCCTAGTACCGAAGAAGGGGAACACGTGGAGACCAATTTTGGATTTATCTATCCTCAACACTTATCTGGACATTCCCAAGTTCAAAATGTTGACGTTACAACAGCTTTTACCTCTGCTGGGCAAAGATCACTGGATGGTGACTTTAGATCTCAAGGAAGCTTACCTTCATGTGCCTATCAGACTAAGTTGCAGGAAGTATCTGCGTTTTCGAGCTGGAAATTCTCATTATCAGTTCTCTGCATTGCCCTTTGGCTTATCTACTGCCCAGAGTATTCACAAAGGTTCTGGCTCCAGTGATAGCTTACTTCAGGCTAAAAGGAATTCAAATCTATCCTTACTTGGACGACTGCCTGATTCTGGCTCAAGAAAAGGAAGACCTTTTACAGCATTTGGAATTTGTGATAGCAGTGCTAAGATGCCTAGGGTATTCTGTGAGCGAAATAAAGTCCAGTCTAGTACCCTCTCAAGACATGTGCTTTCTGGGTGTGAGACTGAATACAGCAGCCCAGATGGCCTTTTAACCCCGGACAAACAAATGAATCTTTCCAGTTACTTCCATCAACTATCTCTTCAGTCCGGGCTGACTGCAAGGACAGTCCTTCAAGCCTTAGGGTTCATGGCATCTTGTATTCTGGTGCTTCCCAATGCCAAACTGCATATGAGGAAGCTGCAATGGTATCTCAAAATGTATGGACACAGCACTGCCAGGATTTGGACACTGTCATTCAAATCATACCTTGCATTCAAAAGGAATTTTTGTGGTGGGCTCAGGAATGTCACCTAAACAAGGGACTCTCTGTGACCCGGCCAGAGGCGAGTCAGATTCTAACGACAGATGCCTCAGACATTGCTTGGGGAGCTCATCTAAATGGAAAGTGGATACAAGACAAGTGGCCTGCCAGACTACAGCATCTACATATCAACATGAAAGAGATGTTAGCAGTCCAGTTTGCATTAATGGCTTTCAAGGAGTTACTTCTTCCAGGGCAGGTGTTGATTCTAACAGACAACACAACTGTCATGTGGTACATCAACAAACAAGGGGAACACATTCTTACCCGTTGTGCAGGCAAGCAATGATTTTATGGGAGACTGCGCTCAGCTTGCAACTAACTCTTCAGGCAAGGTTTCTGCCGGAGCACAGAACTCCTTAGCAGATGTGTTAAGCAGACAAATCATGGATCCCCACGAGTGGAAACTGGATCTTCATGTATTTCGAAAATTGACAGTGTCATGGGGAACTCCAGACATAGATCTGTTCGCTTCTCCACTAAACCACCAGCTGCCAAAGTTTTGCACAAAGAGGTTTCATCACACAGCTTGGAAAGTGGATGCTCTTTCTTTCAGTTGGAAAAATCTTCATGTGTATGCCTTTCCACCTCTGCCTCTTCTCCCAAAGGTGCTCCTTAAGGTCAGAGAAGACAAGCCAAGGATGATTTTAATAGCTCCAGATTGGCCTCGGCAACACTGGTACCCATTACTGAGGAGTCTGGTAAGGAAGCCTCCATGGCCTTTACCTTTGATTCCACACCTGTTGTCTCAGAGGGACGGTCACCTGCTCAATGTCAAGCTTCACTCTCTTCATCTAACAGCCTGGCATATTCTGTTTTGAAACACAGCAGGTCTCAACTTCCTCAACAAGTTTTAAATGTGATTATGGAAGCCAGAAGACCTAGTACAAGGAAAGTGTATGCAGAAAAATGGAAGAGATTTTTATTTTGGAGTGCAGCAAACAATTTGGAGATTTCTGAGCCTAATTTGAGTGTGGCTCTTCAATATCTTACTGAGTTATTGGACAAAGGTTTGTCTTTCTCTTCCATTAAGATTCATGCTGCAGCAATTTCAGCTCACTATGATTGTGACCCACCATTGTTTTCGCATCCTTTGTTCAAGCAATTTCTTAGAGGGGCAAAGAATATAAGACCCCCACGTAGAGCTCCTACTCCTGCTTGGGATCTCAATTTTGTGTTGGAGAAACTTACTCTACAACCTTTTGAGCCTGCGGCTACTGCTGAATTGAAATACTTGTCATGGAAGACTGCTTTTTTGTTGGCCATTACTTCTGCAAGAAGGGTTTCTGAATTGCAGGCCCTTATGGCGGTAGAGCCTTTTTGATTTTTCATAAGGATAGGGTATCATTACACTAATCCTTCCTTTATGCCTAAGGTGGTTTCTAGTGTGGCTTTAAACCAAACTATTCATTTGCCTACTTTTTATGCAGATCCCCAAAATAAAGGGGAAAAGATTTTGCACACTTTAGATGTGCACAGGCAATTGCGTTATTATTTAAGCAGGACTAAGGATTTTAGGCAGTCTCAGCAGTTGTTTGTTTCTTTTGCTTTGAGTTCTCAGGGCAAGCCTGTGTCAAAACAAACTATTTCTAAGTGGATTGGGTTTTGCATTGCATTTTGTTATTCCCATCATGGCAAGGAGATTCCAGCTGGGATTAGGCCTCATTCCACTAGGGCTACTGCCACTTCTACAGCATTTCTGAGGGGGGTGGCAACTAAGGATATTTTGGAGGCAGCTACTTGGAGTTCAGTGCATACTTTCTCTAAGCATTATCACCTTCCTCTCTACTCTAAATCTAGGGCTGGTTTTGCCACAGCTATTTTGCAAGGCATGTTGTCAGCTCCTGCTTCCTTATGATTTGCCAGCCTCCCTTACCTCTGCTTTGGGATTCTACCCAATAGTTAGGACTGCAGCAATGTGGAATGAAGAACATAGTACAGTTTTGTACCTACCATAAATGTAGATGTTGAGGATCCACATTGCTGCAGTCCAATTTACCTCCCTCCTTCCCCTCTGTGTTAGGGGTGGTTGTGTAGGTGAGGTTATACTCTGGTAATTTTGTATATATTGTATATATTTTTGGTGCAGGAATGTTTGGAGTTTTTGGTTTTGGCCTTGTCTTTTTAGGGTCTTCTGACATCTGGGGCAAGAAAAGACTGAGGATATGACGTCGGTCATGCGCATTAGTACCCTGACGTACTGACGTCAGTCTAATGCGCCTTGACCGACGTCAGCCATATACTTTGGTATTCGGGCCGACTGGGACAGCGGACTACCCAATAGTTAGGACTGCAGCAATGTGGATCCTCGAACATCTACATTTATGGTAGGTACAAAACTGTACTTTTTGCTTCTGTGGGTGTCACTCCTAGTTCTTCAGGTTCTGTGCCCAAAAAACACATGCTTAAAATGGCAGAAGATTTAATTACTTTAATTAGAGGCTCTATGCCCCCTCCTGATAAGAGGCCTAGGATGGAACCTGTGTTGGGGGATTATGAGCAGGCTTCGGATGTGTCTGAGTCTTCGGCTGAAGACTTGCAGGAGTATTCTCATTATTCTGATTCTGATGTGGATGATTCTACTCCTTCTGCTTCTCCTCCTGAGGTTTTTTCTTTTTCAGAGACCCTTCACTCCATGAGAGAGCATTTTAAATGGGAAGGTCAGGATTTCTCTGATTCCAGGAAAAGGCTTAGGGAATTTTTGTTTTACCCCAGCATAGGCCTTTAGCTATACCTCCTGTTCTGAATGTAGTGGAAGATGTGTTTGCAGAGGCTTCGCAATCCTGATTCTTTGCCTCCTGCTCCTGTTAAACCAGATAGGTATTACAGGGTGCCTGAAGCTCATAAGTATCTTTTTAAGAGTCCTAGGGCAGACCCAGAAACTGTTAGCCAGGGGCCTAAGGGTGTAAAGGCTTCTGTTGTCAAGAATCCGGTTCCTGCAGATAAGGAGGCCAGGGCCTTGGATAGATGGGGAAAGAAGGTTTATACTTCTTCCACTCTTGCCATGAGAGCTTTGAATTGCCAGTTTCACATGTTGAAATATCAAAATTATCTCCTTTCACAGTTGAAATCTAAGGTGGATGCTCTGGCGGAAGGTATTGATTGCAAAGAGTTACAAGATTTAGTGCATGTTTCTGAACAGGTGGGTAAGCATTCTTTGCAATGTGGTTTTGATGCTGTACAGGCCTCGTCTAGAGTGGCTGCTACTGGGTCAGTTCTTCGCAGGCATGCCTGGCTGAGGGATCAAAATTTATCTGACCATGTTAAAACTAGGATTTTGGATGCCCCTTTGCAATCTGATGTCTTGCTTGGTTCTCCTGTTGAGGCAGTTTTGAAGAAAATGGAAGACAAGGCTAAGTCTATGCAGACTGTTAAAGATTTTTTGCAGGTTCAGCCTCCAAAGTTTAGTAGAAATTGGCCTACTAAAGGGTGGACGTATCCTTCTTATGATTCCCAGTCTAGGGGTAGATCTAGACGTGGCAGGGGCAGAGGTCAGGGCTCTTTCAGGCCTAGGACAGGGAGTTCTCCTGCACAGTCTTCGGGTGAGGGCAGGGGTCAGTCCTTTCGTAAACAGACCCAATGACTTACCTTTTCAGCTGCCAGAACTTTCTCGGCTGGCAGCACCTTTGGGAGGAAGGTTGGCACTTTTCAAAGAAAATTGGAGTTTGATTACCCAAGACAGATGGGTGCTGGATATCATACATCACGGTTACAGGTTTTATTTCCATACCTTGCCTCCTTTCAAAGGCATGCCAGACATTCCTCCTCAAAAGCAAATTTCGCTGTTACTCCAAATAGGGGCCATACAGCCGGTTCCTATGCCAGAAAGGGGCCTAGGATTTTATTCTCGCCTGTTCCTTGTGCCAAAAAAGGGAAACACTTGGAGACCGATTTTGGATTTATCTATCCTCAACACTTATCTGGACATTCCCAAGTTCAAAATGTTGACGTTACAACAGCTTTTACCTCTACTGGGCAAGGATCACTGGATGGTAACTTTGGATCTCAAGGAGGCTTACCTTCATGTTCCTATCAGGCTAAGTTACAGGAAGTATCTGCGTTTTCGGACTGGGACTTCTCACTATCAGTTCTCTGCATTGCCCTTTGGCTTATCTACTGCGCCCAGAGTATTTACAAAGTTCTGGCTCCAGTGATAGCTTTCTTCAGGCTGAAAGGAATACAAATCTATCCTTATTTGGACGATTGCCAGATACTGGCTCAAGGAAGGGAAGAGCTTCTTCGTCATTTGGAGTATGTGATAGCAGTGCTAAGATGCCTGGGGTATTCTGTGAACGAAATAAAGTCCAGTCTAGTACCCTCTCAAGACATGTGCTTTCTGGGAGTAAGACTGAATACAGCATCCCAGATGGCCTTTCTAACCCCGGACAAACAAAAGAATCTTTCCCTTTACTTCCATCATCTATCTCTTCAGTCCGGGCTGACTGCAAGGACAGTCCTTCAAGCCTTAGGGTTCATGGCATCTTGTATTCTGGTGCTTCCCAATGCCAAACTGCATATGAGGAAGTTGCAATGGTATCTCAAAAATGTATGGACACAGCACTGCTAGCATCTGGACACTGTCATTCAAATAATACCTTGCATTCAAAAGGAATTTTTGTGGTGGGCTCAGGAATGTCACCTAAACAAGGGACTCTCTGTGACCCGGCCAGAGGCGAGTCAAATTTTAATGACAGATGCCTCAGACAAAGCTTGGGGAGCTCATCTAAATGGAAAGTGGATACAAGACAAGTGGCCTGTCAGACTACAGCATCTACATATCAATTTGAAGGAGATGTTAGCAGTCCAGTTTGCATTAATAGCTTTCAAGGATTTACTTCTTCCAGGGCAGGTGTTGATTCTAACAGACAACACAACTGTCATGTGGTACATCAACAAGCAAGGGGGAACACATTCTTATCCTCTATGCAGGCAAGCAATGATTTTGTGGGAGACTGCTCTCAGTTTACAACTAAGTCTTCAGGCAAGGTTTCTGCCGGGAGCACAGAACTCCTTAGCAGATGTGTTAAGCAGACAAATCATGGATCCCCACGAGGAAACTGGATCTTCATGTATTTCAGAAATTGACAGTGTCCTGGGGAACTCCAGACATAGATCTGTTCGCTTCTCCACTAAACCACCAGCTGCCAAAGTTTTGCACAAAGCGGTTTCATCCCACAGCTTGAAAAGTGGATGCTCTTTCTTTCAGTTGGAAAAATCTTCATGTGTATGCCTTTCCACCTCTGCCTCTCCTCCCAAAGGTACTTCTGAAGGTCAGACAGGACAAGCCAAGGATGATTTTGATAGCTCCAGATTGGCCTCGACAGCACTGGTACCCATTACTGAGAAGTCTGGTACAGAAGCCTCCATGGCCTTTGCCTTTGATTCCTCATCTGTTGTCCCAGGAAGGACAGTCATTTGCTCAATGTCAAGCTTCACTCTCTTCACCTAACAGCATGGCATATTCTGTTTTGAACCATAAAGGGTCTCAACTTCCACAAGAAGTTTTGAATGTGATTTTGGAAGCTAGACGGCCTAGTACAAGGAAAGTGTACGCAGATAAATGGAAGAGATTTTTATTTTGGAGTGCAGCTAAGGATTTGGATGTTTCTGAGCCTAATTTAAGTGTGGCTCTTCAATATCTTACTGAGTTATTGGACAAAGGTTTGTCCTTCTCTTCTATTAAGATTCATGCTGCAGCAATTTCAGCTCACTACGACTGTGACCCACCATTGTTTTCTCATCCTTTGTTCAAGCAATTTCTTAGAGGGGCAAAGAATATAAGACCCCCACGTAGAGCTCCTACTCCTGCTTGGGATCCCAATTTTGTGTTGGAGAAACTCACTCTACAACCTTTTGAGCCTGCAGCTACTGCTGAGTTGAAATATTTGTCATGGAAGACTGCTTTTTTGTTGGCCATTACCTCTGCAAGAAGGGTTTCTGAATTGCAGGCCCTTATGGCAGTTGAGCCTTTTTTAATTTTCCATAAGGATAGGGTATCTTTACGTACTAATCCTTCCTTTATGCCTAAAGTGGTTTCTAGTGTGGCTTTAAACCAAACTATTCATTTGCCTACTTTTTATGCAAATCCACAAACTAAAGGGGAAAAGATTTTGCACACTTTAGATGTACACAGGCAGTTGCGATATTATTTGGACAGAACTAAAGGGTTCAGACAATCGCAGCAGTTATTAGTTTCTTTTGCTTTGTGCTCTCAGGGCAAGCCCGTGTCAAAACAAACTATTTCTAAGTGGATTGGATTTTGCATTGCCTTCTGTTATTCCCATCATGGCAAAGAGATTCCAGCTGGGATTAGGCCTCATTCCACTAGGGCTACTGCCACTTCAACAGCTTTTTGAGGGGTGGCTACTAAGGATATTTTGGAGGCAGCCACTTGGAGTTCAGTGCATACCTTCTCTAGGCATTACCACCTTCCTCTGTACTCTAAATCCAGGGCTGGTTTTGCCACTGCTGTGTTGCAGGGCATTTTGGCAGCCCTGCTTCATTATAGTTTAGCCATCCTCCCTTACCTCAGCTTTGGGATTCTACCCAAGTGTTAGGACTGCAGCAATGTGGGATGAAGAACATAGTACAGTTTTGTACCTACCATAAATGTAGATGTTCGAAGATCCACATTGCTGCAGTCCAATTTACCCTCCCTCCTTCCCCTCTGTACTTTGAGGTGGTTGTGTGGCCTGGGTTATCCCTCTGAGGTATAGTGTATATATTGTATATATTGTACATATTTTTGGTATTAGGCTGGTTGGTTGTTTAGTTGTTGTCTATGGGTTTTGACCTTTCTTTTTAGGGTCTTCTGACATCTGGGGCAAGAAAAGACTGAGGATATGACGTCGGTCATGCGCATTTGTACCCTGACGTTCTGATGTCAGTCAAATGCGCCTTGACCGGCGTCAGCCTTATACTCTGATATTCGGGCCGACCGAGGGACAGCGGACTACCCAAGTGTTAGGACTGCAGCAATGTGGATCTTCGAACATCTACATTTATGGTAGGTACAAAACTGTACTTTCTACCCAGGTTAGAGCATAAGACCTAATTAAGTTGGCTCAGGGGGCCCAGCCATCACAGTTGCTTGTGCTGGGTATTTTTCATGCTGAAAGAATGATGTCTTTCCCCAGGAGAATTCAGACGTTTCAAAATCCGAAGATGAGGAAGAATTGTCCTATGAAGAACACCTCCCACTTCATTCTTTCCGTGACTTTGCTACAGATGACACCCTTTCTTCTGCCCTCCCCACCCCCACTAGAGATTTATCATCTTTGGAAGCTTTGCCTGAGATGGAGGCTTTCATTTGGAAGTCCAGAAACAAAACGGAAATCTCCATGCACAGTAGCTATGGTTTATTTGACGCTTTCAATTAAATGTAATGATAGACTTCCTCATAATGACTTACAAAACTGTTGAACACTTCTAAATAACATTTTGAAAAAAACACTGCTTTCCCGACCAGTAAAAACACTGAAACAATAATGTAATTACCATTATTATAGAAATTTTTTAAAGTGACAAACCAACCTTGAAGTAAAAGTAAAACATAAAAAATGATATTAATAACATTAAAATCACAAGTACAGAAACATTCCTCAAAACAACTTGTTTAGAAAAATCAGTCCCTCAAAGGTACCCTTATATAATGGATAATTAAAGTTTCAAATGACATAGGAATGCAGTTTTAAAGGGCTGCCTATACTGAGACAATCATTAAGACCAGGGGATACATGGGCATTTAATCTTACTTGCCAGCATAGTTCTCCAAGTTCAAGTAAGTCTGCCCATGGACCACCCCGTAAGTCCTTTTTTACCCCCTCAACTACCACAAACTTAAAATTATGGGTGGGGAGTTTTTCCACATGTTTGTATAAAGCATTGTTTGTGTTGAAATTTATAATGTCCCTACCAGGCTCGTAAATTCTTTCTTTTAGCCTTTTTGTTCTGCCAATATAAAATCAACTGCACTTTGTGCACAAAGCAGCATAAGCCACCCCATGTGAATTACATGAAAATTTGCCAGTCGGTCTAATAATAGTGTGGGTAATTTTTATTTTATCAGTGTTGAAAATATAGTTACGTTGTGAACAAAAGCCACATCTCTTGGCACCTACTGTCCCTTCCTGTTGACTGTACACCCCCACCCCATTCCAATAAAATTTTGATAGTAGTACCTCTTCTAAACACTATCTGGGGTTTGAGTCCTAATTTATCCAAAATACCATCTTGTCCACAGAAAATCTCCCAGTTTTTTGTCAAAATGTCATAAATACTGGAGTGGTCAACTGAAAAGTTACTAACAAAAGAACATGAATATTCTTTACCAGCCCTGTTTTATTCATATGTGGGCTTAAAACAGTAGCAGAGTTTGTCCAGTAGTTACTGAGCAATGGTTTGATGTTCCCATTCTCCCTTTTGAGGAGGACCTCATTATAAACCATAGTCACCAGGTCTGATGGATAATCTCTAGCTCCAAACATATTAATAAGCACATCACGTTGTATTTGAAAATCATGGTCTGTACTGACCATCCATGCAATTCGCACAAACTGGCCATTAATTATCCCCTTCTTAACATGTTCGGGGTGGTTGCTGCAATAATGTAGGAGGCTATTGCAGTAGGTGGGCTTTCTGTAAAGGTCACTAATTTATTGCTGCCTGCCCGAGTTCTTCTTGATTTGCACATCAAGGTAGTCAGTCACATTTTGACTATATATGTAAGTAAATTTTAAAAATTCTGTGGTGCTATTAATGTATGTCAAAAAATTGTTGACGTCCGTACTGTACCCATTCCAAAGAAAAAACAAATCATCTATGTAACTCAGATACACAAGATCCATTTGTTGGTAAAAGGGGAAGTAAATAAAAACTTCCTTTCCCACATTAACATGATGATGTCAGCAAAAATGGGGACATAAAGGGCCCCCATGGCTACACCTGATTTCTGTGAAAAGTATTGCCTCTCAAAGTAAGCAAAGTTGTTCTTTAAAACAGTTCCATGAGGGTTACTAAAACAGCCACTTGTTCATTGCTGAAAGCATGGGTGTCATACAAAAATTCTTCAAACCATTCAATACCTAATGAGTGAGGAATTATGTTAAAAAGATTAACTACGTCCACTGTTAAAAACGTAGTGGTTTCATCGTACCCCACATTTAGTTTTTTTCAAGAAATGCCATGAATCTATACAGATGTGTCCCTTGTCTTTCAGAACATCTTTAAGTACTGTATCTATATACTTTCCCAGTGAGTGGGTTTTGGATCCACTTGCACTGGCAATCATTCTCATAGGGGGTTGTGCTTGTCCTTGTGTATCTTCGGAATTCCGAAGATACTTGGCACTTTGGGATATTTAGTGTGTAAAAATACAGCAAATTCCCCACTCATTAGTGCAATGGTCATCTTGGCTGTTCATGTAAAGCATAGTCAGCATGACTGTTAACAAAACCTTGTATATCTCGCATCTTATAACAGCAATCTATATCCTCACTTCTAATCTGTGCTTGCACATTTCACCAGACTTTATCATGCACCAGCTTTGATCAACACATCATCTTGTCTACCCATCAGACCAAGCCAGCAGGGAACAAGGACCTTTTGTCACTTGTGGTGTTACAAATTTTTTAAACCTCCATGCTGACCTCAAGCCCAAACAATTGCAAGCACAATGCAAACAGCATGACTGGTGCAAGTTTTAAATATTTATGCCTTTCCTACACCTCAAGTGTAACATGGACAATCTTCTATGTGATTGAACTCAACTTTCCAATTGCATTTTCTAAATATTTACCTCCAACGATTCCTTTTGGCTTGCATATTTCTCTTTTATTTACTGACGCTCGTTCAGCTCTGTTACAAATAATAAGGCGGCTTGGGGTTTCGTTCAGATGCTCTAACATATACAAACACATCAGGATGGATAGCAGGATCTTTAAATAGGAAAAAACTAGCAAACCAATTTTACATGTATACATGTAGCTAACTACAGAATGGCAGTCAGGCTCACGTGCTCAGTATTTATATTCTAGTGTAAGCCCTTGGATAGCTTCTTAAAGGTATATATACACACTCATTGCTCTATGTCCTCCCTCTTAAAAAGCTTGCCCTTCATACAAAACAGTGTTAGTGTCAGGCATGCATTACTATATACATTAGAAACAAAACACAGTGTTCATGTCCAAGTTGCTTCATATCTGCTACAGGGTTTAGAGATTCAACCATATCTCGTAACATAACAGTTGGGACTAAATTTAGCAACAGGGACAGTCTGCAGTGCACAACTCATATCAGGAACTTCTGGATTTGTTATAGGAACAGGAATGTCCTCTGGAATTGGAACACCGGGCAACTCAGTCTGAGATAGTCTCTCTCTCTCTCTCTCTCTGGCTATTTGCTGTGGTATAGGCTCAGATACCAGTAGTAAATTCCTCTGATTCCACCTAAAGATTCCTTCTTCTGTTTCCACAATGTACAGTTTTGACTCTTGACAAATATTCTTCACGACACCAATCCGATTATAACCTTTGGATGTTTGCATCCTTACCACCTCTCCTTTTCGTAATGGATTGAGAGGTCTGCTGGTCTTATTAGTAGGACTTCTGGAGTAGGCATTTCCTGAACAGATTGTTTCACTGATCTGCTGTTCTTGATACATGGAGCCAACAATGGACTAGGGAGTGGTAATGTGGTTCTGGTTTGTCTCGAAAGAAGTGTCTGAGCAGATGTTTATCACAAGGAATATTTCTGAGATTCAATACACTCAGGAAAACAACACTATTGTCTCGTTTTCACTTCTCAAGTAACTGTTTTGCACTTTTCCCTGTGCATTCTGCCAAACCATTTGACTATGGATACTCTGGACTACTTGTGACATGAGTAAAGTCCTATTCTTCAGCAAGTCTTTTGAACAATTGGCTTGTAAACTGCGTGCCATTGTCAGAATTAACTTTGTGCGACTTCCATGAACAGCAAAATGATGTTTCATTTTAGTAATGATAGTACTAGATGCTAGGTTAGGAAGTACGTCAATCTTGAACCAATTGGAGTAAGAGTTTACCAACACCAAATAATGCTGACCATTTCACTCCAAGATATCAGTGACTACTGTTGACCAAGTTAGTTCCGAAATCTGGTTAAGCTGAAGTCGTTCTTTCATGAGGCTTAGTACTATTACATACTAACAAGATACTAGTGCACTCTTAATGATTTGTGACATAGAAGGCCAAAATGCTATCCTTCTCGTCTTTCTTTTGGTAGATTCAGTTCCTGGGTGACCACGGTGCAGAATAGTAATATATTCTGGTTGCAAGGACTTTGGAACAATGACTTTCGGACCTTTTGTTATACCTTTGTCAGACAAAATCTCATCTCTGTATGGAAAATAAGGTTGCAGTAGTTGAGATAAACTAGATTGCTTTGACGACCATCATTGATTAAGTGGTTGCGCTTTTGTAAAACTGGAATCTGTGGCTGAGTGATCTCTCAGCTCAAGACGTGTGGAAGACAAAATTTCTCACTTCCATGACTTCAAAATCATCAGTTGATTGAGAGTCTTGATTGACATTCTGTTCAGTGGTATTTCTGAGTCTTGATTGACATTCTGTTCAGTGGTATTTCTGGGTAATCCAGGTAGCGTATCAAAGTAAAGAAGTTTGTCTTTCTTGTAAACAGGATTGAAATTGTACTTTTGCAATCTCAGCATCATGCGTTGCAGTCTATCTAGGGCTGAATGCATTGGTTTTCTCAAGATTGTGACTAATGGTTGGTGGTCACCAAGTCTGATTTTCGAAGCATTACAGAAAAGTGTAACTGGTTTGTGAACTTCATAGAATCTGAGCGGTGGTCTAGCAATTCTCTGTTTCAGGACATCAAATGCTCTTTGGTGTTACTCTAACCAGGACCAGGATGCATCTTTGTGTGTCAGCTCTCTGAGTGCTGTTGGCTCAAGTCTGGAATGAACTTGCCTAGGTAGTTGACCATGCCAAGAAAACATTGCAGGGCTTGAACATTGTCTGGAGCTGGCATCTCAAGAATGGCTGTTTCTTTGAAGGGTCCAGTCGTAGGCCTGTACTCGTAAATATGTGACCAACATAAGGAACCTCTTGTAACCTGAATTTGCATTTTTGTGGGATGAGCTTAAGATTTTCTGAGGTTTCTGTCATGTTTGGCTTCATCACAACCTACCAGAATGTTGTCTGCTATGATAGCACAAGGATATCCAGAAAAAATTTGCTCCATTACACTTTGAACGACTTCACTTACAGAATTTATCCCAAATGCATTCTCAAAAATCTGTACCTGCCTATTGGAGTACTGAATGTAGTGAGCAACAAGGATTTTTTGTGTAGCTGAATTTACCAAAATGAAGTTTTTGCATCTAGGACAGAAAAAATAGTGTCATTTGGCATTAAGGCTGCAACTTCTTCAATGGTGCGCATTGGGTGATGAGGTCATTATAGTGCTTTGTTCAAATCTCGTGGATTAATGCATATTCTGATGTCGTCTGAGCTTTTCTTGTGAACTACCACCATGAGAGATGCCCATTCAGTTGGTTTTCACTGGACAAATTACACCTTGTCGCACCATTTTATCTAACTGCTTTGACTCTGTCCTGCATGTTTTTTGGAACTTTGTGCTGGCCTGATAACTGGACAGACCTCTGAGTCTAACTTCATGGTGTACACAGCTGGAATTTTGCCTTGTTTGTCTTGGAAAAGATCTGCATAGGTAGAAAGAATGTGCTGGGCAAAATTAGAGTAGTGGTCTTTTAACCTAACATGGTGGACTTCCTAATTAAATTAAATCAGCCCCGTTTTCAAAGTGTCTTTGAGCCCTAATAATGACTGGACATGCCTCTTGACCACACAAAATAAGTCGTAGCTCCTTACGCTCTACTGGAAGTAACATGAAAGCACAACTGAGCCTTTGGTGTGAATTTCTTCACCTCCATAAGCAACAAGTTTCGCAAACCTTGCCAAATCAAGCCTTTCACCATTACATATTCTAGCAAATTTTTCTGATGGCATAAAATTGCACTTAGAGCCTGTATCACCTTTGAGCTCTGTGTGTTTGCCATTTATCCAAACAGTACAAAATACTTCATTCTTTGCCCTTAAATCGACTGCATTGACTGTTTCATGAAGAACTGACACACCATGCACATAAAGAGTAGACTTAGCACTGTCTAACTGATCAACTTGTTTCTTAAAATGTTCCCCTTTTAATAAAAGAATGTGGGCCTTATGATTTACAAAATCTTTTGAAATTATTCCATTTATTAGATTTGTGGCATTGTTGACCAAAAGCTTAACATTTTTCCAGTTTAGATTCATGATTACTGCCGGAATTACAACAGTTGACAATGAAATTTGGTACATTAGGTGCGTTGTCACCTCACAGTTAGACGTTGCCCATTCGATTCTCAGTTAGAGCGTCTTCTGTATGGTGACATGCGTGAATGGGCATTCCTTCGTTGAAGGTTGTGCGTTAGGCCCGGCAAGCCAGTACGTAAAAATCTACTGCCAATCATTAACGGACCGGACTTCCACTGTGGCGACCCCTAACCGGGAAAAGCCGAAAGACACAAAAGGAGTGGTGGCAACCATGAATCCTTTTGATTTTTGCTGACTCACGTTTATGCTTCACTGAGACTGTGTAAAGTCTGGAATGTGCTAGAAAGTTCTGGGGTTTACCAGTGAGTGCTGCAGGGGTTACAGCTGCCATGTGCTTGGGCTTGTTTCTCTTAATAACATGCTGCATACTATCAACATGAGCTTTATCACTGTGCCTTTTAGAGCTGTTCTCGTAAAATATGCATGTGCTTTTCTGTAAGTTCGTATATCTGACAAATTTCAATAGCTTTATTCAAAGTTAAATCACTGTCACAAGCAAAATCTTTCTCACGGCATCATCTTTTATGCAAACCACCAACGACCAGCAAAAAACGATAGTGAACACGCAGTAATGAAGAAATAATGATTATTTATTTATAATTCCTTCAAACCCAGACCGGTTTCGGCTATTCAGCCTTTATCAATGAATACAATAAACTTTAGCCGAAACCAGTCTGGATTTGAAGGAATTATAAATAAATAATCATTATTTCTTCATTACTGCATGTTCACTATCGTTTTTTGCTGGTTATTGGTGGTTTACATTGTTGGCTTGACCCTTCATGCCTTCCTTATGGTTGTTTGCTATCATCTTTTATGCCACACATGTCTGTCTTTTATCAACTCATCAGTTAAGTCACCAAATCTGCACAGTTTAGCTTTATTTCTCAAGTCAGTTATATATGCTGCAAAATTTTCAGCAGGCGTTTGATCCCTTGTGTAAAATAAGTGCCTTCCCATAGTAATATTTGTCTGGGGGGGGGGGGGTGTTACACATTTCTCTAAATTTGCATTTTAAGCACTCTGGGTCCTCACTTGATTTAGCCGGAACATCGGTTTTCCCCCTCTACAGCATAGACAGCAAGTGCATAATCAAATTTTTTATGGCTTCTGACCCATCTAAATTATCTAGAATTAATGCCTTTGTATGGTCAACTTTATCAGAAAATGTATGAAATGTATGAAAATGTTGTACTCTTAATCACACTCCACTTCTCAGCAATATTACTGTCAAAGTGCACTGGATTTTTGTAATCCGTCTGCCATGCCCA
Source organism: Protopterus annectens (assembly GCF_019279795.1). Taxonomy (NCBI): domain Eukaryota; kingdom Metazoa; phylum Chordata; order Ceratodontiformes; family Protopteridae; genus Protopterus; species Protopterus annectens. Next base: position 589,030,121 of record NC_056746.1, read on the forward strand.
CAAAGTATACACAAACACACTGAAAATATGGCCGTTGTAATGATGTACGAACAAACAGTTCTGTGAGCTTGTAACAAGATTAAAATGTACAATAAACTCTTCAAAATGCTTTACTTTGCCAATGTGTTCTATAATGGCTGTACTCTGCAAAATATGCCTTGTAATGGCTGTACTTTTGCAAAATATTTTTACTGTAACACTGTACAAACATGCGAACACTTTATACACTTCTGATAACTTGAATATCTTTGCTTAATACAAAAATACATATGCTTTGCAAAAAATGCAGTAGTTTCCCCTTTTTATTCATTTAATGCAATTTGGACTTCATTTCAAACATTTTCTGTAGTAATTTGAATATTGCATCAATATCATACATATCTGTTTATCAAATATCATTTAGAGCATACTTTTCATAATTTACGAATAAAATTGGTGCTGAGCAATTCATTTCTGACCTGTCTTACCAACTTTTGCACAAAGTAAGTGCCTTAAGTCATTTTACCCAAGCAGTTTCTGACCTCATGCCCCTTTAGTATGCCGGTTCTGACACCATGTCGCTCGTTCATCTCTGTTACAAATAATACGGTGGCTTGGGGTTTCGTTCAGATGCTCTAATATATACAAACACTTCAGGACGGATAGCAGCATCTTTATATACGAATGAACTAACAAACAGAGTTTACATATATACATGTTCACATCTCAACATCTAACCACAAAGTGACAGTCAGGCTCACACTTGCTCAGTATTTATAGTCTAGTGCAAGCCCTTGGATAGTTCCTTAAAGGTATATGCACACTCATTGATCTACATTTAATGTTTGTGTAACTATGGAGTTGGTATATTTAAGTGTGTGGGGATTGCCTCCCTAAAAACAATTTTGATTTTTTTTCTGATTAATTTCCTGATGAGTTGAACTCAATAAGTTGAATATTCGATAATTTTGGACTCTGGTACTCAGTTCAAAACATACATCTTTCATCCTCCCATCCCTACCACTGTCACAGTCATACTAAGCTAACCTCCCTCAGTCAAGCCCACCAATTTTTCATTAATTTAAATGTTATTGAACAAGTCTTTAATACATGTAGTATCATTTAATCTTCTGCCAGCTACTTCCCGCTTGATGCATACATGTACACTTTTTCGTCCTTTATATTTGAATAACTTAGGTTAACCAACTTATCTTTTGTTTATCTTTTAAAAAGACAAAGGTGGCGTTCATTTTTTCAACTCCACCTATACTAAGAAACAAATTTGCACAGCCAGAACAGTGTTAAAACAACTTCCTCACTTATAATAGGCTACTGTTCAATACATCTTTACTACACAAACCATGTTCTTCACTGTCAGTGTTGTCAATAAAGTTCCAGTCAAATGTCTTTTCAGTATTCCTAATTTCAGGTAGAATGAAGCACATCTGAATGTTAAAGTTATCAGATAACCCCAAACATTTCCTTTGCAGTATTGTCTTTAGTGTAATTTATAGCTCTCCATATTTTATGGCATTTATTCAGTCCATAAATTCATCTCTTATAGTATTTTAAATCAGTGATGGTAGTATTTCCCTCCTTCTCATCATCATAATTTACAAATCTGTTTGGACTTAAGAATTAGCCTTCCACAGACCCCACTAGTTATAAGTACAAGTTAGTAAGTATGAAATGAGAGGGAGAGAAAGCGCGAGCAAGAAAACTAGCTTTCTAAACTTTGTTTCCATAAGGATTTGACACATGCATTTTATTCGCTCGAAGAATGGCTTAATCCTAAGGTCAGTACTTCATATTCAGTTTCAACCTTATGTTAGCCATTTTCATATGGTTAATACTTCATCATCAAGATATTTAAACAACTTCAGTACATGGCATATCTGTTCATCTATATGAATTATGAAATTCACTTATTGGTATGGTTAATACTTCCCCATATTTCACTTTAAACCTCATATTAAATTTGTGTGGTTAATGAATCCTATAATACTAAAACAGGTTCAGTATTTATTTTTGTTCAATTACTAGAAAATGAAAAGGGTAGCAAACTTTGTAAGTTTTACTTCTGAAAGACTTAAAATGTTGCATGGTTAAAAAAAAAATAAACAGAAAAATGAGTAGTCTTAAAACTTCGTTGAGGAGCTCAGTCACAATAATGTCCAAAAATCATGAAACCCAGGTAGTGTTCTAAAGCAACAAGCCTTTATTCGTTACAGACAAGCGAACCTCAGTAACAAAAACAATCAGAAATACTTTACAATGTTAAATATATCAGCTTTTATGCACTTGGAAGCAGGTGTGGAAAATATATCTATTGTTTTATTTGTTTAGTTATTTATTTATATTTGTTGACCGGGAGTGTCCAACTGGACATAGGTCCATTTTCAGCAGAGGCCCGGGGAGAAAAGCTACACAGTTAAAACAGACAGTAGTTACATTGGATTACATAGCGATTAACAATTTACATAGCAATTACTTACAACATATTTACAGATGAAGAACATAGTACATCAGTAGACAACTAGAATCTATCTGTGAAGTACATAACAGACATTAACAAATGTTGCAATAAGAAGTTCCTGCTGTATAATAAGTACTAGGCTCGTGAGCATCTGAGCTTGCTATAATCAAGATAGTTAGTGGAGTGGAAAGAAAGGTAGTGGTTGGATGGGGTGGGTGATATTAGAGTGGGAGTTGCAAGGGCATAGCCAGCATGTTTTTAGGTGTGCTTTTAGTAAAGTTTTGAAGTGGGTGCATGATGGTATGGAGGTAATTGTGGGTGGGAGGGATAATTGTTTAATTTTAAACCAGCCTATTCCAGGCAAACAATATAAATAGGGAAATAAAAGTGCATTTAAGAACAGCAAGTACACACCCCCACACACTTCTACTGAATAGATCAAACTAAATCCTAGTTAAGGAAAACACTACCTATCTACTTGCAACCCACATTCCAAAATCAGGTATTAAGAAAAGCATAATATCCATATAAAAAGACTGACTTTTAACCAAAATCTCTTTCAGGTGACTAATGCAATAAAACCTTCATTAGGTCTCTGACAAGAACTAAAATCATATACATAGGTAGACAAGTCAAAAGAGATAATTAGATACACGAAAAAAAACACATAGCTCTCTAATCATAAACATTATCTAATTAGAGCAGTATAAATTATAAATCTGTGTAACAATATCTAATAAGCATTCATCCATATGTATCAGTGTACGTAAAAACTAAGTTGTTTACAGCTCAGAGAAAATGTCAGTGCTTTGCAGTCGAGAGAAAAAAAATACTGTCATGACAGTTTTCATGTTTACAGCCCCCAGAAACTGTTTATACAATGAAAACTAGTAGACAAACCACACAAAAATACAGAAAACCGTGGATGAAGTAAGCTAGTAATGTGTAAAGTGTGCAGGTGTTTGCATGAGCGGGCAAATTATATCAAAACTGTATGGTAATAGTGGCATGAAAAAAAATGTGTGTTTTGAATCTATCATTTAAATCTCGGTTGTGATGCAAGAGTGTTCTAAATCTTATCAAATCAGAATTGAGGTTAAAATAACTAAAGATATATATATATATATATATATATATATATATATATATATATCTATATATATATATCTGTATATGTATATATATATATATATCTGTATATGTATATATTTATACACACCATTTTTTATTTTTAGTGTTTGGTACCTTTAATACATAAAAGTACTTCCTCACAAATTCCCTAAAAAAACCTTTACAGATTGTGTGGCAGCTTACATAAATTCAGCACACTCTTAATAGAGCAGTAGTAAAGTCCTAGTTTTCTGATTGCATTTAATTTCCGCTGCCAGCATAATTCTTTTTTCTCCAAAACACCATTAACACCCCCTTCAACTTTTCATCTCTACACAGTCCAGAATGGTAAAATTAAAACCAGAATGTCTGGGGTGTTCTAATAAGTGGTTGGATAAGGTGTTCCTCTGGCATTTATATATGATGTCAGAAAGATGACCTGAAATCCTCCTTTTCAATTTATTCATAGTCTTACCCACATAAAATGCAGGGCAGTTATTACACTTAGCCCTATGTATAACTTTTTCAGAATTAGTTACCAACTGCTGAAGATTTCCCCATCTTTTTGAGATGGGGCACTCAAATGAGTTGCAATCCATCAAGTACTCACAAAAAGTGCAGTTAGGTGGCCCACAGATTTTAGTGCTTATGTCATCCTGGTGTTACTTAATTTTCTTTTCCACATAGCTACATATACTTCTGCTCTTTTTTATACAAAAGTAGGGTGTTCTTATAAAACCCCTACAGGCTGCTTATTGTCAGTGAGGATGGCCCAGTTCTCTTTATTAATGGCTTTAATTTTATTGAACTCACAGGTGTAAGGTAGAATGCAACTGTTCGTATTTTCTTTTCAGTTAGGGTGGCCTTGCTGCATAAATCTACCAAAATGCCTATTCCACATAGGGTCATTGTTAGTTTTAGAATCTGTAATGGGATCCAGGATCATTAGTAACATTATTTGATTCATATCCTCTTGTTAAGAAATCATTTTCAAGGTCATTCATATTTTTGAGAAAAGGGGCCAAATCTGTGGTAACAGGTGCTAATCTTGTAGCCTTGTAATTGTATAACATTATGCTTAGTTTTTAATGGATGCATACTGTCTCTGTGAAGTAAGTAGTTCAGTCTTGTTGGTTTCCTTTGCAAGTTACTAATTAATGTTCCTCTGTCTTTATCAATACTGGCAGTCACATCAAGAAACTGCACTGATTCCGAGCTAATGGAAGTGGGAAATTTCATGAAGGATGTGGAGTTACTGTTGTACTGGCTATATTCACTGAATTTAGATTTCTTACCTTTGCCAGACAATAAATACATCATCAATAAAGTGAAAGTAGCTGGTCATAAATCTCCAATATTCACTTTGCAGCACCTCATTATTTCAAACCATGAAACTACTCAAACTTCGAAATAAATCTGTTGCCAGTATCTGGGTACAAAAAATGAAAATACGCTCCTCAGCTATGGACAACTGTGCAATCAAGCCAAAAAACACATCAGAAATGACAACAAAGTTTACTATACAACTATGCAAAATAAGCACTGTAACAATCCTCACAATTTCTGGCAATCCATCAGTAATCTCCTAAAACCAGGAAATAAACCATCTCCCAACCCCCCTGCCAATAAATACCACATATACCCTAGCATCCCAGTTTAACTCGTACTTTATCAATACCACTGTCCCTTGTACAAAACAATGCCAACAACTCATTCACCATTCCTATACACACCAAAGATGATCTAACTCTTACTCCTTGAAACCCATTCCAGTAAATGCTATTAAAAAAAATTACTATCCAAACTTAAACCTTCATCAGTGGCTGCAGCCCAGCTCCCAAATGAATTCCTCAAGCTAGCTTCTGATGTCATCGCTTATCCCATCTCTGTTCTAATTACTAGGTCCATCATAGAAATGCCTAAACTATGGAAAATCCCACACATCAAAAGGACAGAGGCCCTTTCCCAAATTCAGAATTTATACTCCCAGGGTTCAGTGGTGCAAGCTCCAAAATGCCAAAAAGGAAAGGGTTTCTACTCCAGGTTATTCCTGGTTCCCAGAAAGGAAGGCTGTTGGCGTCCCATTTTAGACCTCTCTAACCTCAATCAATTCCTGCTAGTTCCAAAATTCAAAAATGTTAACTCTTCAAAAGCTTTCACCCATGTTAGTTCCTCAAGCCTTCATGGACACCCTGGATCTAAAGGACTACTTGCACATTCCTGTAGAGGAATCACACAGAAGCTTTTTACGCTTCAGAGCAGGTACCTGTCACTATTAACTCTCCACACTGCTCTTTGACTTGATTTCCACACTCTTCACAAAGTGCTTAGCCCCCCCCAATCACCTTTTGCAGGACCAGAAGGGTCCAAAGCTACCCCTTCCTGGATGATTGTCTAATACAGGCCACGAATCTGGCAAAACTTCACTCAGATCTGATGTTTACCCAGAATCTCCTGACCTCCCTGGTTTTTACCAACACAAATCAAACACAGAAACCTCCACCATGATTGACTTCTGCGGAGCTCTTCTGGACTCATCCTTTCAAAAGGCCTTCTTACCTCCAGACAAGATCTCTTTCCTGACCCAGTCTTCCAAAAGAGCATGCAGAGACAATGCCTCACAGCCAGGGAATTCCTCAAAGCACTGGGCTACATAGCATCTTGCATCTTCATGGCTCCCTGGTGAGGCTGCACATGTGGAAACTCCAGTGGTACCTCAGAAATGTGTGGTGCTAGCATGTACACCCCCTTTCAACCAAGATATGGTTTATCCCTTGTCTCAAGGAGGAATTTGCATGATGGGCACAAGCTTGTGCTCAGAACCAGGGCCTTCCTTTTAGGTTCAATCCCCAGGAGGAAACCTTTACCATAGGCGCCTCAGAGACAGCCTGCAGACCCCATTTCCAACACTTCCAAACACAAGGAAAGTGGAAAAATTAGTTCAGAGACTTTAAAACACAAACTTGTAAGAGCTTATGGCAGTTGGAAAAGGCTTAGTCTAGCCTACAGAGAAAAATAGAAACTGGGGTCCTGTTAGTATAAAACACATAATCACATTTGTGTGGTACATAAATAAGCAGGGGAGCACCCACCCCTATGTCTGTTGCCTAGCAATGCAGGTTTGGGAGACTGTTCACTCTCTGGGATTACACCTTCTGGCACAATACCTTTCAGGTGCTCAAAATATTCTATTGGATCACCTCAGCAAAAACCTGATGGACCCCCCCATAAGTGACATCTGCATCGGGAAACCTATCTCAGCATGTCCAAGAAATGAGGGGGCTCCCTCAAATAGACCTCTTCACCACTGTGATGATGTGAGGTATGCCAGGGGATGTAGGGCAGTGGATGTTTAACATATGCCAGCATAGCTAGCTGGAGTTTTATAAAGAGTTATGTCATTTGTATAGCAAATTGATTTGTATAGGTGCTTGTGTTGAAAATGTATTTGTAAAGCTGTTTGTGTTAAGAATGTACCGACAATGGGTCCTGCTGAACAGAAAAGAAATGCACCTGTATGTCAAACTGTATTGTAACTGTTGAAATCAATAAATTGTAACGGAGGCTACTGGAAGAGAAGAGGTTACTCAGTCTAGCGAACTTTGAAAAATAGTCAGAAATTAAATTGCCTGGTAGGCCGTAAAGATTGTATCTTACAGTTCTGATTGTAGCCAGAGACAAAATGTCTGTGAAAACTAGGACTAGGAATCCTGCTGTATGATCCTTAGAGGTGAATTAATTGCTACTCTGGAAGAGTGGACGTTTTTGAAATGGTTTTATAGCTTCCAGATGCTATAACACATCTTAGCAAAGCTCTATGTATATGTGTGTGTGGTAACACATATGTGTAAGATTCTGGCTCAGTTTCCAGTAAATGGGGTAGTGTGGGGATTAGAAGTCAAATGACCAGATGTAGGTGATGTCATTCTGTAATTCAGCACTGAAATTATGTTTTAATACTATATGACGTAAGTCTCAGAGCAGTCTGTTCTGGAAACCTGACAGAAGGATCACTCACCCACTTCATCTTGCCTTAGCTTAGGAAGTAATCAGGGAATAGTAATTCTTTTGATCCATCAGGAAAATGTAGTGAGATATTGGTTAAGTCATGTTTTTCTTTATCTGTGCAACTCTAGCCATCTGTGTTATTTTTATTAATATTCAGACCGTTGTTATTACTTATGTCTGTGCTTGGTTTAATTGGAGAATGACTGGTGCAATTTGTCATGTTCGCACGGTCTGCTCATTAGTTATCGGTGACAAGTGTTGATACATCCTTCTTTTCCTGTGTTTCCATTGTTTTCCACAATGGAGAGACTATGGCACCCTCTCTTCGCAGCAGCTTGCTTCGCTGTCTTGGGGGTGGCCAGTAGGTGGACTGGCATACCATGCAGTGCATCATTATTCAATTACTTGTTTTTCTTTCACAACAGGAATTTATCTTTACAAAGAGGCAGGGAATAGGTGATATTTTTCTTTGTAGAAGTTAACCATAGGTGGAGGCAATTGCTTGGCTGCTGGTGCAACAATTATGGGAGAAGGGAGGATCGGCCCGTACTGATATATAAATGCTCAGTGCCATCGAATAAATGACATCCCACTCTTCCAATCGGAAGGCAGTTTTGTTAGAACATATAGACAGGGCTATGCAGCTTGGATTCCTCACTTCAAGACAAACGTTTAATGTCCAGCTAGACAGTAACTTTTCTGGATTGTTTTGCTTTATTCATCTACTGAAACTTTACACTGCATTTCATTGGTCTTTTTGATAGATTTTCTCTTAGTAATTGCCAAGAAAATATTCATAAGGTGAGTGTAGTTTTTGTCAAAGAAAAAATTGCTGTTGATAGTGTAAGAATTATTTATGGCTGTGCCTTTCAGAGTTTTAAGTTGAAGTATGGTGTGGAAGGTGGCAGGGAGTAAAGGATGGATTATCTTTTACAAAAGATAAAACTGTTTGGATGAAGTGATTATTGAAGTCAATGGCAATGTCATCTCTGTTGTTATTAATTGATGGTGTGATTGCTTGGCAAGGATGGAGAAGAGTTTTCAGTGATGCCCAACTTTTGGGATATGTTGGTGTTTTCCCTGGAGCTTAGTATAGAAGTTTTTTGTCTCTTCTAAAATGGTATGTGCTATGATGTTTGAGATATCTGAAACGCTGCCAATTGCTTTGAGATCCAGCTTTGTCCCTGGTGTGCATAACTTGTGTTTCTTGTGTTGACCAAGGTGCTGGGTTACATTTTTTTTTTCTTTTTGCTCTGATGGGAGCCACTTATTTTAGTATATTTGGAAATAGTTTGTTAAATTCTGAAACTGCTTCTAGAGGCATATTTTTAGAATATTCCACTTATGAACTGAATGTTGGAAGTAAAAGTTTTTAATTGCAGTTTACTAAGGTTTCAGGCCTGTTTATATTGTGGTTGTCATATGGTAATTTAGTTTGCAGGCCTGTATATAGTGTCTGTCTGTGCTATTAGTCAGGCTGCAAGCCTGTTTATATTCTGCTTGCCTGTGGCTATTATTTTACTGGCTTATAGCAATGGTAGGAAGATGGTCACTGATGATGATTGGTAGGTAACCACTGGTGTCTATTTTGTTTCGAGATAAGAATCTAATCCAGTGTAGATTTTCCAACTTTTTATTAAGCCTAGTTGGGACAATGATGATTTAAGAAATCATACAGCTTTATTGTGTAGGTGGGGTTATCTCAGCATATTAGTTGCTAGTCAATGTTAAGGTCTTCCATTGTGATTGTTTCATGGCTTGTATTTGTAGCTATCCAACATAGGTAGTATTAATATTGTTATGGGGGAGGTATGTGTAGAGCTATTAAGTATATCCTCTCTTAAATGTTAATCTTTAGCTGACAGGTGAGTTTTTCTCTGTTAAATTTGGGAAAGGGGTTAAGATGAGGAGTCATTTCAAAGGTTTTTATATATAAAAAATTGCTACCCCTCCAGCATTTTTGTTTTTTTTTTTCTATCCATTCATAGGTTGCTGTAGCCTGTTGACAGAATTTCTTTTTTTTATATCTAGTTTTCACCTAGATTCTGTAGTGGACAACATATCTGGAAAATGTTGGGCAATGTCCGCATGTACAGGTGATATTTTGTGTGTATTCCTCTGAGGTTCATATGGAGGAATAGTAAACCTGCCTGTCTATTTGTCATAGGTCTCTTTCCTGTCAGTGGGATCTCTAAACATATCATCTAATATGAAAGTTGTGTGACGGAAACATTTAAAGCCTTTTTCCATCTGGGTTCCTGTTGATTCATTGTACTACAAGACCTTAACCAAACTATGCAAATGTAGTTCAAAAATAAGCTAAATTACAGAAAAATGTATTTTAACTGTATTTGCAGGAGTGAAGCCCCCCACCCACATCCTATACTGGTAGTAGTACTGCAATGCATACTGCAGTCTCACTCAAGGATACTGGATGTAGTACCCCATGTGTGCTGCAGATTACATCTAGGATACAGGATTTATTACTTATAAGTATGCTGCAGTTTTACGATGGATACTGGCAGTAGTACTCCCATGCATGCTGCACTCTTGTCAGGGATAGTGAATTTAATACTCCCACGCATGTTGCAGTTTCATCAGATATAGTGAATTTAGTACTCGTATGCATGCCACAGTCTCATCAGGGATGGTGAATTTAATGCAAACTGCCATCTAGTCTGGGATAGTGGATATAGTAATCCCATGCATGCTGCAGTCTCATCAGAGATAGTGATTTTAATACTCCCATACATGCTGCAGTCTTGTCAGGGATAGTGGATTTAATACTACCATGCATGCTACAATCTCATCAGGGGTTGTGTATTTATTACTCCCATGTATGCTGCAGTTTCATCAGGGATAGTGGATTTATTACTCCCATGTATGCTGCAATTTAATCAGGGATAATAGATTTAATACTCCTACACATACTGCAATGTCAAGGATACTGTCACTAATACTTTCATTTATGCTGCAGTCTTTATCAGAGATGCTGGATGTAGGACACCCAGGCATGCATGCTGTAGTTTTATCAGGGATACTGTCTGTAACACTCCCATCCATGCAGCAATCTGCCTTAGGGATACTGGATGTAGTATTCCTATGCACACTGCCGTCTGTATTAGGAAAGATGTAGTACTCCTATGCACGTTGCATTCAGGAATATTGTTTTACTTGCATACATAATGCAGTTTGTATTGAAAATACAATATGTAGCACTCCTATGCATGCTGCAGTCTTCACCTGAGGTATTAGGTGTAATATTTCCATGCATGCAGCAGTCTGCTTTTGGGATACTATATTAATGCTCCCATGTTTGATGGAGAATATGTCATGAATCTTGCTTGCCTTTTTCCAGGAATGATTAACATCAAGCAAGCAGTCCAAAGAGTGGCAGGTTTGCCAGAGACACTCAGGGCCATGCAGTATGCTTATATTTCTAAACTTGTATTACCACTCAGTCTGTGCATATCACGTATGGCAGTTTTAGAGATGTCAATAAAAAAAAAACAGATTTTCAGTCAGATGGCACTGTTAACAATGTCTTGTGTAAACATCCTGTGAGTACCCATGACACCTACATATGCCTAATGAGAGGTCGTTGTCAAGCCCTCATGCTATATCCTGCAGGTAAGCACATGTGATAGAAAACAGTGTGTGTATATTTTGTAGTGTCATAAGGAATAAGACAAAGGTAACATGCCACAGCCAGCCCATGTATTATTTTGGTACAGAGGTGATGTTGCATGCCTTCTGCAACCTTGAATGAGTACCTCTGTCCAATCTTCAGATCGGTTTGTTACATGCCTTCTGCAGCCTTGAATGAGTACCTCCGCCTAACGTTCATATCAGTTTGTAAAGAACAGGAACAAAGAAGTGCATAGCCAAACATAACCTATAGTTATGGAAGTGAATTTGGTATCCTGAAGCAACAATTCAGGTGCAGTGATGCCTTTATAATTTTGATAAAATACACAGTAGAAAAGGCAGGATGGGCATTCTACTCTGTTCCACATATTTTTTGATAATACAGTATGCATTGTGTGGAAGAACTTTCTGTATTAATTTTAAAATTAGATACAAGTACATGCTTTTATGATCAGTTCCTTGACTATAAATATCCTGAAATGGATGTCTGCATACAATTATTTAACTTTTGGAAAGTCAGCGCCAGTAGTCTGTGTTTGAGTTAAGTTGCAGTAACCTAATAGATAAGGATTGATTGGTAGTTGAATAGTAGGATGGAATTACACGTTGTGGTAAGAGTATAACTAATGCAAGAAACAGGAAAACTAAACTGGAAAATTATAAAGGACAGTAAGGGAAAGGGTGGTCTTTGAGAAAAGAAATTAGAAACATACATAAAAACTGCCAAATACATGAATGTAGAAGAGTAATAGTTACACACACAATATTACATGGAAAATGTTGAGGTGGGGCACATAGGAAAGAAATGTTGACTAGAAAAGAATTTTGGTTGTTTCAAATGTACAAACTAGGAAAGTATCTACTGCAGAAACTGAAGGAAAGAATGAAGGATATGCCACGGGTGATCTATAAAGGGAAGATGGGACTATTATCACTAGTGACCAGGAAATGTCAGTTGTAAAGAATGCCACATATGGAGACATCAATAACCATTATCAAGATTTCTCAAGCAGAGGAACACAGGAATATTAGGCAAGCAATCACAGGAACCAAGCTATGTACTTAAAAGTTCTTGCCACCCATCACATGCACATAATCATGTTCAACTGATAAACTGAGTAAGGTTGTACATGAAAATTGTGTTGTAAATTTTTTGTCTATCCAGCCATTGCCAACACAGACTTTAAAGGTAGACAAATTAGTACCTGTCCTAACCTATAGTAACTAATTCCAAAGGTTGGCCTGTAGTTTTAACTAGTTCCATAGGCTAGGATTACATTAAGTTTGGAGCCTATCACTCCAGTGATTTTTGCTTATTTGTTTGGGGAGAAAAAAAAGAGGTTAAATAGGATTGGGTCTTTTGTGGTTCAAAAAGCATGACACAGGATACCTCAGAGCAGCTGGTGGGCTACTGAATATAAAAATAGTTATTCTAATCTGTCAGAATAGTTGAATGATTTAAAGTCTTTAATTTTCTTGGTTCGATGTGTCCTTGGGGCTGTTCCAGCGGAGTGGTTTGGTTGGATCTGTACATGCACATCTGCTCTACACTTGGGTGCCAGCAATCATAGTTGCCTTTATCTGGAGCCAGCTAAGATGTTCATTATAGTGACAAAACTGTCAGGGTATTGTCCAGGTATAGGCTGTTACTACTGTTGAGTGGTGAGGACTTTCACTGGTATTTGAGAATGATGGAGGCAAGGAACAGAAGCATGACTTTTCTTCCTGCAATGTATAGTTGCCTACACTGCACCCATGTCACATCTCTGCACATGTGTGATTACCCATGCCAGACATGTTTGTGGAAATGTTTAATTTTGGGTGCATGTATACCTGGACATAATTACGAGGATGTTGCTTGGGGAAATAATTCATTGTTTATCTGGGAAGTGCTTCTGCATACATGGTATCACTGTTGAAGTGACTGCTGGGCCAATTTGTGTCATTTTGGTGCCTGTGCATACAGAATGCAAACAACTGGAGGAGTAACTGGGGACATATAGACAGTCAGTCTGCAAATTACATTGGGTTGCATTACTTATAGTATAGCACAGAAGACAAGAAATCACTTCTGCTTGTATTATTCTATTTATGATTATTCTGCCTGATAAAGGTTATCACTAGGTGACTACTGTCAGGATGGAGCTACCATATTTTTTGTGCATTTATCCTGGCTTTGTCACTCATGTGTGGAATTTAGGTGGGAGGAAGGGCTCATAGCTTGGTACTAGGCTATACTAGGCTATCGGCCCTAGGGCCTATACAAGCCTAGCCATAACAATTCCCTGGCTATTTATTCCCACACTATTTACTTCCCTGGACCCCTGTCTAGCAGGGTGACTGACGTGATCCCCGGGGTGAATTTCCTTTCTCCCATCCAATCATCAAGGTTCCTTTTGAAGAGGGCCAAAGAGGCGCTCTGCTTGACATGTATGGGAAGTCTATTCCAGAGTCTGGGGAGTCTCTGAGTCAGGAACCTATCCCTCCAGCATGTTTTGTTTATTGTGATGACAAGGTTTAGATCCCTGGAGCGTGTGGCTCTGAGGGATTGGGATTTTTTTTAAGTGTAGCATGTCTAACAGCTCTGGGTTTGACATGGCCTTGTATGTTAAGCAGAGATCACCTCAGAGTAGACGATATGCAACAGAGTATAGCTGGAGTTTTTCAGGTGGTTAGCATAGGGCATCTGCTTTAGGCCTGTGATTCTTTTAGTGAGGTATTTATGCAGCCTTTCCAGTTGTTGCAGATGTCTTGAGAGGTACATACCAAATGGGGCGTTGTATTCTATAATGGGTCTAATGAGGGATGAGTACAGTGAGACAATTACCTCCTTTTTTCTGGATGAAAAGCCCTTAGTGATGAGGTGTGCCACATAGAAGGATTTCCTGACTGTTGTGGTGATGTGGTTATTGAAGGTGAGACCACTATCCACCTGTGTCCCTAAGTCCCTTATCACACTTTCGGTGTTTAGTGTACTGCCACCTATGTGGTAATTCACAGGTACATGTTTTTTCCCAAAGGGGGATAACTATACATTTCTTGGCATTGAGCTTGAGCCCATGGCTCTGGCACCAAGCAAGTGTTTCTGTAAGGCCCTTTTGTAAAGTATCCACATCATTTGGGGATTCAATAATGGCTCCCAGTTTGCAGTCATCTGTGAACTTTGTTAGCCAGAGTCCCTTAGTGTTGGCCTGTACTTCAGAGAAGTAGATGCCAAACAAGAGAGGTCCCAGGACAGAACCCTGAGGTACTCCACTTGTCTGGAGCTGGATTTAAAGTCGGCTACTTTTACAGTGTGGGTTTGTCAGTAAGCCAGTTGGCAACCCATCGAGTGATGTAGGGATTATTGCCCAGATTAATAAGTTTATCTATGATTCCAGAGTGGGGGATGGTGTCTAAGGCCTTAGCAAGGTCCAGATAGGCTGTGCGGACTGCCTTACCCTCGCCCACGGCTCTGGAGAATGATTCAAAGAAGACAGTCAGGTTCAGGAGATAAGATCGGCCCTTCACTAACCCAAACTGGGTGGGGTCCAGTGTTTGAAGGTCGCCAATGTCTTTGTTTAAAAGTTCCATGGCCTTGCAAATGAGTCTTGTAAGACTGATAGGGCGGTAGTTCCTGGGATCCAAGGTGGATCCCCCCTTGGGATATCAGTAATATCTAAGTGTTATACAATTTGACTGAATGACTCAGGTCTTCTCCTTACTGATGATAATGAGCCTGTGTTACGTAACAGCTGCACAATGTAATATAATTAATGCCTACTCAACAGCTTATATGCAGCAATTATCACCTGTGTCTCAGCATGCATACCTTTGCAGTAATGAAAAGAAGGATCTGAAGTAGGCAGACTTCATTCGTCTGCAACCTGTGGGTATCGGATCCGACCTCGGATCCGAGCCGGCAATTCAAAAGCTTAGGCTCCGAGCTCCTAGCTCCTCCCTCTTACCCATAACCCCTTGCCAAGCCCTGACTGACCCCAGATTTCGTTTGCCGCTTTTCAAGTAGCTACGGATTCTAGAGCTCCTGGCGTTTGTTGGTGAAAGATAAGATTTTTTGACTAAAAAAGTTTTGAAAATCTCTATTTTTGTTATTGATATTGTTAGTGTTGAGTGTGTATAGGCTTTCCTCTCTTTTATTTAATAATTCTCGGGTTTTGCATAGTTTGTTTGTGTGTGTGTTGTGTTAGGCCTTAGGGTTGTGATGTCTGAAGCCCATAAGGCTGTTTTCTCTAAATGTACCGAGTGTGGCCATAAGCTGTCCCCAGCGGATGCCCACACTCGGTGTCATGCTTGGGGTTGAACACCTGTCATCTGGTTGTACCATTTGTGCAGGGTTCAACCCCGGCTTTGAGGGAGCGGAGGTCGAAGCTGGTGCTGGCGGGTCTTTACCTCCAGATACCGCTCGCCTCTGCCCCTTCCACTCAGCAACCTGTTGCTGTGGGTTCTCCCCCTCCGGCTGGGACTCAACCTCCCTCTAAGTTGCCGGAGGGGAAAGAGTCCTCTAGGGAGAGAGAGAAGAAGGAGAGCACAGGGAGAGGCACCACAAGCGGAGAGCCGAAACTTCCAGTTCGGCTCCTCCATCTAAGCGGGCCTCCCCTGTGCCTTCTAGCTTTCCTCCTCCTCGGCTCCACTCCCCTCTGTTCTCTCCTGGACCCGAGGAGGAGGAGGCTAGCCCTTCTAGGAGGTCTCCGAGGCGGTTCTCTAGGTCCGCTTCGGTGGCCTCCACCAGGTCAACTTTTTCAATGAGTGAAGCTGATATGGACCGGATGATGAGGAAATTCATCCAGGCCCAAATGCAAATGGGAGTGCTCCTAGCCCCCCCCCCATCCGGGAGGGGCTTCGACCCCTTTTTTCGCCCCCTTGGCTCCTTCTCCGACCCATACCACGGGTTCGGAGCTGTCGGCGCCGGGCAGACTTGGATCCGGGGTGGGTCGGATCCGATGGGTCGGCGCACCTCGGATCCGTCCCATCCCTTGAGTGCTTGGTACTCGGACCCGACCTCTCGGAGCCGAGGGCCGAGCCTCGGATCCGAGGGAGCTGGTGTCTTCGGCTCCGTCCAGGTCGGAGCGCACGTCTCGGATCCGACGGTTTCGCTCCGACTCCGATCCGCGCTGGATCCAGTGGGGTCGGCTCGGGTTTAGAGAAGCTGGCTCCCCTCGGCTTTCGGCGTAGTGGAAAGGGCACTGTTGAGGACGCCGGACCCCGGTCCCTGCCACGGCTCCATCCCGCACTCCCTTGCAGTTGGGCCAGGCCCCACCAGCCGGTCCCAGGGACAGCCCGCCTCGATGTCCCAAGTGGTTCCCTTGGAACATCCAACTGCTGAAGAGTACTCCTCGGACAGCCCCCGATGAAGTACCTCGGAAGCGTAAGTGCAAAGGAGGCACATGGACTCCCGAGTCCGTTACTGAAGACACAGACTTGGATGAAGGGAAGGCTCCCCAAGGTCACGCCCTGAGGACGTCTCATTTGGAGACATTATGGAGATGTTAAGGATCAGGGGGGGGTGGTCTGCCCCCAAGGCTTCCTCGGACGAGTCTGTGTTCTTGGAGGCATTCGAGGCGGGCCCTTCTACCTCTTGGGTGTCCCTCCTGCTGACCCTCTGGTGGATCTTATTTCCATCAGAGCGTGGAAGGATCCGGACACCGTTGAGCCTGTCCCCAAGCGCCGGACCGCATCCTTTCCCTTCCGGCGGACCGCACTCACTGGAGCAAGGGCCCCCCAGTAGATGCCATGATGATGGCTGCAGCCACGAAGAGGGAATTGGCCCAGGAGAGTCCCTCCATGCATCCTCCGGGCAAGGAGTCCCGCTCGATGGATCGCATTGGGAAGCGAGTTTTCAGTTCAGCAACCTTCTCTTTGAGAGCGCTGAACTACATGGCACATGTCATTAGGATGCAGCGGGATCTGATTAAAGAATACGCTGCATCTCCCCCGGAGTCCATGTCGAGTGAGGATAAACAGATATATTCCACCCGAATGGCCACTCTCAGATCCGTTTCCAATACGTCTATGCGGCTGCTTTCTCATGCTACTGAGGGAGCCGCTAGAGCCAGCGGAGCAGGCCTAGTCATGAGGCGACAGGCCTGGCTCTGCCACTGTGATTTTGCAGAGCCCTTCAAGGCGACCTTCGCGAATGCCCCCTTCGATGGTTCTGCCTTGTTTGGCAAGACTGTTCGCGAAACATTAGTCCATAGCGAAAAGGACGGGAAGACGCTGTCTGCCGTCGGAGTCCGCTTCTCAGCTCCCCAGAGGTCCTTCTCTAAGAACCAAAAGGGACAGAAGAAGATGTGGTTCCGGAAATCGCAGCAGTCCCAACCTGCTCCGGATAACCAGTCCTTCCGTGGCAGAGGAGGACGGGGAGGTCGTCGTGCTAGAGGCAGGGGGGCTCCTGGCAACTTTGGGTCCAGGGAGCCTTTCTCTGATAGACCCACGCAGCAGCCCTGAAGGGTTGCCCGGCTGTCCGTCTCTGGAGGCAGTCGGGGGGCGGTTTTCGAGGCATCTGACTTCTTGGGAGTCCATAACAACAGACAGTTGGGTGCTTTGTGTCATATCCAGAGGTTATTCAATTCCCCTATTCAAGGTTCCCAAATCTCGCAGCCTCCCAGATGTTCCACCCGACCAAAGGGAGGCGGCAGCTGTCGAAATCGAACAGCTGCTGGAAAAAAGAGCTATCCAGCGCGTCCCCCGAGATCAAACCGGATTAGGGTTTTACTCCAGGTTCTTCTTGGTGCCAAAGAAAACGGGGGACCTAAGACCTATCTTAGACCTTTCCCAGCTGAACCTGTCAGTAACCAAGCAAAAGTTCCAGATGGTCACCCTGCAATCTATACTTCCCCTCTTGAGGGAGAACGACTGGATGTGCTCCATCGACCTCAAGGACGCGTACTACCACATTCGCATGGACAGACGATCCAGGAGGTTTCTTCGCTTCCGGCTGGGAGCCAGTCATTATCAGTTCAGGGTCCTCCCCTTTGGTCTCACCTCAGCCCCCAGGGTGTTCACCAAGGTGCTAGCGGTGGTAGCGGCCCACCTGAGGCTCCAGGGATTACAGGTCTTTCCGTACCTGGACGACTGGCTCCTGACGGCATCATCAAGGCATCTTCTGTGCTCAGCCAGAGACTATTTTCTTCAACTGGCCCCAAGGCTGGGCATCACGATCAACTGGGAGAAATCTTTGCTGCATCCAACACAAGTTATAGATTTCATAGGAGGAAGACTAAACACCAGATCAATGCGAGCCTTCCTCACTCCAGACAGAATTGCCAACCTGAAGTGTCATGTGACAGCGGTCCTGCAACCATCTCCAACTGCAGCTTTGGTCCTGAGAGCCCTAGGTTCGATGGCGGCAGCTATTCCGCTTCTCATTCATGCTCGCTTACGCATGCGGGTTCTTCAATGGACCCTTCAGGTTCAGTGGTCCCCTCTTTGTTCCCCTCTCAACGCTCCTATTGCGGTCAGCAAGGCGTGCAGGGACTCCCTTCTTTGGTGGCTTCTTTCTCCGGAGCCCCTGGCAGGGAGACCTTTTTGTGCTGCATTTCCCCGAGCCACAGTGACCACGGACGCTTCTTGCCTCGGGTGGGGGGGGGCATTCTGCGGGAAAGATTGTCCAAGGCACGTGGAATCCCAGAGACGTCTTTGCATATAAATGTCCTGGAAATGAGGGCGGTGCTCCTAGCGTTGCAAGCACTTCACCACGTTCTTCCTTCAGGGACTATTGCGATTCAGACAGACAACATGTCGGTAGTCTGGTATATCAACAAACAGGGAGGAACCAGGTCTTACCCCCTTTGTCGAGAGGCCATGAGAGTCTGGGAATGGGCAATTTCCACCAAACGCTTTCTGGTAGCAACGCACATTCCGGGAAAGTCCAACATCCTTGCGGACAAGCTCAGTCGCACCATTCTTTCTCCACACGAGTGGTCTCTCAATCCACAAGTAGCGAAGAAGATTTTTGCCGTCTGGGGGCAACCCTGTTGCGATCTTTTTGCCACTCCCTCAAACGCCAAATGCGACAATTTCTTCGCTCTGCTTCCCCCACCAGGGGAGTTCCCGAGAGATGCTCTGGTGCATGCTTGGCCTCCCGGTCTCCTTTATGCCTACCCTCCACTTTCTCTGATGCAGAGGCTTCTGCAGAAAGCCAACAGTTTGGGGAGCAGAATGATTCTCATTGCCCCGTTCTGGCCTCGTCAACCTTGGTTCCCCTTCGTATGGTCTCACAAAATCAATCCACCCTGGATTCTGGATCCGATTCCGGATCTCATATCCCACCCTCTGGGAATGTCGGTTCCCAATCTGCGCACCCTGAAGTTGACAGCTTGGCTGCTCCAGTTCCATCCTTGATTAGGACTCCTGGTATCTCATCACCGGTCAAGGCCATTTTAGTGGCAGCTCATAAACCTTCCACCAGGCAGGTTTATCGGAGTAAATGGAAGAGCTTCTCTATTTGGGCGGTACAGAGAACTTTGGATCCCTTCTCGGCACCTATGTCAGCGGTGCTGGATTTTTTAACAGACCTCTTTCATCAAGGGGCAAGTTCTTCCACGATTAAGGTACAATTGGCAGCTATCTCGCATTATCACATTGGTCATGAGACAGCTCCCCTTATGAAGGCGAAATTATGCAAAACATTCCTCAAAGGGGTTTTTTTGTTGAGGCCTCCAGTCAAGGAGGTTGTACCACCTTGGGACTTGTCTTTAGTTCTGCAAGCCCTTACTGCTCCTCCCTTCGAGCCTGCAGCTTCTACAGATTTAAAGTACCTTTCCTGGAAGACTGCCTTTTTGGTAGCTATCACTTCAGCCAGAAGAGTGTCTGAGCTTCAGGCTCTATGCGTCAAGCCGCCTTACCTTTCTTTCTTCCCTGATAGGGTGTGCCTCAGGACCAATCCATCTTTTCTTCCGAAGGTCTCTTCTGAGTCCAATATTAACCAATCAATTAATTTACCTGTGTTTTTTCCCCAAGTACTCAAACAAAGGAGAATACAAATTGCATTCCTTGGATGTTCATAGACAATTACGTTTTTATATTCACAGAACAGCTGGTCACAGGAAATCAGACCAGCTGTTCGTCTCCTTTGCTAAATTTGCTCTGGGTAAAGCAGTATCTAAAGTCACACTATCTAAGTGGATTGCTAATTGTATTCTGCAGGCATATGACACTTCAGGTAGACCTGCTCCTCAGAGGGTTACGGCTCATTCTACTAGGGCAGTTTCCACGCCAGCCGCCTTTAAGTCCCGTGTATCATTGGATGATATCTGCGCGGCAGCTACTTGGGCCTCGCCTCATACTTTTATTTCTCATTATAAGGTGGATGTTGTTTCTAGAGGAAGAGCATCCTTTGGCTCAGCGGTGCTCAAACATCCTTCCATGACGGCCCAAGATTCAGGTAGCTAGGGACTCTGTCCCACAGGTTGCAGACGAATGAAGTCTGCCTACTTCAGATTTAGAAGTTATGTACTCACCATAACGTTCCATCTGAGTAGGTGACTTCATTTGGATGCAACCATCCCCCCCTCCATCCCCCTGACCTTTATAGAGCGAGTATTTATGCTGTTTTAGTGTACTGTAGTCAGTATTTTGAGGCAAACTCAATCTGAGGTCAGTCAGGGCTTGGCAAGGGGTTATGGGTAAGAGGGAGGAGCTAGGCGCTCGGAGCCTAAGCTTTTGAATTGCCGGCTCGGATCCGAGGTCGGATCCGATACCCACAGGTTGCATCCGAATGAAGTCACCTACTCAGATGGAACGTTATGGTGAGTACATAACTTCTAATTATTGTCACATTAGCAATACGTGCAGTTAGAATATAGCAGTTAGTCATTATCACTTTTCTGGGAAAAGTCTCAGCTGCTGTCACTGTTATTCACAGAAGTAGAAGTCATTATCACTTTGATGAATGCACAAGCCAGGTTGTGTTTTTTTCTCTGCTTGGAGTCATTGCAAGCAACCCCTCTCATTCTTCATCAACTGCCTACCCTCCTAAGCCCCTGATTTTTTTCTTCCTGTATATATATATATATATATATATATATATATATATATATATATATATATATATATATATATATATATATGTGTGTGTGTGTGTGTGTGTGTGTGTGTGTGTATATATATATATATATATATATATATATATATATATATATATATATATATATATATATATATATATGTATGTATACTTTTGGTGATTGTGCATATCTCAACATTTTCTTAAAGGGGTCATTTGGGTGAATGTTTCATTTAGGGACAAGTGTGTAACGTAGTAATGAAGATGTTGGTAAGGTAATTAATTAATTTATGTACCAGGGTAGTGCTTGACTGCTTCAGACTGCTGAAGATCATAATACAGATATGGTGTAACAATTATAGGTTATCTATAGCTCGGGTTTCTGTGAGGGTTGTTATAATTTTGTTGTTTATGTATCCAACTTTCAGGAATAATTTATTATCTGTTAACAATATGCACATACTGCATTGAGGAAAACTGATGGGTCTTGTTGTAACCTGAGTGATGGTCAGATGTGATAACTGAAATTAGTGTTCCATCTACCCTGAGCCTGACATTCTTGTGCTGCACATTGGAGGGAATGATGTCCTCAGTCAACCACTTGGAAGGCTACAGTTTCAAATCACAGCAATTTTTTGAACATCTGTAGTCGTGGTGGCCACGTTGTCATTTTGTGTGGTCTGACATAACTCCTTGACAGATATGGAAAACAGCAAACAGTCAACGGGCAGCACATAAGGCCAGACGTTTACAGAATGGGTTCATACATGGTTTGATGTACAGGGTCGGTGGATCTACAATCTGTCATGACAGCATCACCGCAGAAGATGTTCACCTGTTCAGAAGGGATGGCGTTCACCTAACTGAGGAGGGCATTGCGTTGTTCTTGACTGTCCTTCGCAGTGGTGTGAGGAGAGCTATGCAGGATTGGTAATATGCAGCTTGTGAGAAGAATGGAAAACACCCATGACCGAGTAGGGAACGGTATGGTAAGTAAAACTCTATTATGAAATGTGGTGTGTTATATTTTTCTGAGTTTGGCAAATGACTGTGGTAAGGAGCTGGTGAAGATGCTGAGAAAGAACAACTGTTTCAGGAGAGTGCTAGCACGTACAGCCGAATATGTCAGTAACCATTCTGCATGTACCCATTCAACGGTATATTGGCTACACCAAGAATGTGTATATTTACAATCATATGTGTCTACATGATAAAACAACTGGGTCTGAATGCTGTACGCATGTACAGATATCATTTTTTTAGGACTCAGGTTATGGAAATGATGATTGTTTTTCATTTTTTAGTACATAACTTTGTAATGGAGCATCTGAATGTGCCAAGTAATACCTCATTTTGAAGACAGTATTCATTGTTCCAACATGGTAAAAGAACTGTGCATCTATTTTGTACACATTTACAGATATCAAAGTTTGTTTCGGAGTTGGGTTATGGAAATTGATTTTTTTTTTTTCATATTTTGGTACATAACTTTGTAATGGAGCATCTGAATGTGCTAAGTAATACCTCAGTTTGAAGACAGTATTCATTGTTCCAACATAGTAAAGTAACTATGTGTCTATTTTGTACACATTTACAGATATCAAACTTTGTTTCGGACTTAGGTTATGGAAATTGATTTTTTTTTCATATTTTGGTACATAACTTTGTAATGGAGGATCTGAATGTGATAAGTAATTCCTCATTTTGAAGACAGTGTTCATTGTTCCAACCTGGTAAAAGAACTGTGCATCTAGTTTGTACAGATATCAAAGTTTGTTTATGACTTAGGTTATGGAAATTATGATTTTTTTTCATATTTTGTAAATATTTTTTCAAAGGAGCATGTCAGTGTGCCAAGTAGTACCTCATTTTGAAGATAGGTTTACTCCTTATAACATGGTAAAATAACTGTGTCTGGGCACTGAACACATGTATAGATATCACTGTTTCTTTAGTCTTGTAGGATTATGAAAATTATCATTATTATCAAAATTATTATACATTTTCAATACTTCTCATTATTATGCCCAAATGTTTGCAAGGGAGGGTGATGACATAAATGATGCATCATTTTGAAGCTGACATTGAGCCGCACAATTTCTACACTATGTAGCCTCTGTCTGTTACAGGTGATGAGATATCATGCTTTATCGATTATGAGAAATATTATATTAATCATATTTCTGTGAATATCTCCGTAAAGGAGCATCACACAGTAATGGTTAAGGCATCATTTTAAAGCCGTCATTCATACAAACAAATTAAATACAAATTGTATGGGTCTACATGGTACACTGCCCAAGATATTGTGCTTTGCTTTTCCAAAAAGGTAAAAAATATGCACAATATCAGCATTCCTTGCCGAATATTTAATAATGACTTTGATACACACTGTCAACATTTACACTGTTAGAAAGGTCATTGTCTGCTGAACAACTTTCGCATTTACATTTTTAGTCTAGCTCTTATACTTAAAGAGTTATGAACATTTGTTTTCTGTATGGTAGTAAAATGGATTTTCTGAAAATGAGCTCAGGCTGCACTGTTGTTCCTGTGGTGGAATTAAGCAGGCAGCTTTTTCTGAGCTGCTCCGGAGTGAATGAGTTAAAGTCTTGCTGCATTGATCAGACACTGCCATTTGTGTTAGTATTAATTTTACTGAGTATAATTGGATACCCTGGTAAGAGCCTTAGAGTAGCTGGCTTTGGGGTGTTCTGGTGCAATATCTACCTTATAGTCTGGGCAGAGGGGGCATAGCTGGTAAATCTGTTCCAGCCTTTCCAAGGGTGTGGGTGTGTGTGTGTGTGTGTGTGTGTGTGTGTGTGTGTGTGTGTGTGTGTGTGTGTGTGTCAGCTACTTGGTGCAGGGAAACGGAGCAGTGTGGTTTCACAGAGGAGGTGGTGGAAGACTTTGCTTGGAACACTTTGCTGAGGGCCCATCTGTACAGCTGTGGTCAGTATGAAGCCTTATTTGGGACTTGGTGAGAGAAAGGGAAACCCAGCCCTGGATGGGAGTGTGCTCCATGTGTACTCATAAGTGAAATTTTGCTTGGTGCAGAGAGCTGCATCTGGAAATGCTGTGCATCTATTTTTGTTCCAAGTGAACGTCCCTCACCGGTGTCATTGATGAGGATTGAGACTCCTTGATCACTGGCCCAGAGAAAAGGTGTCACAGCCACCAGGGAAAATTCTCAACTAAAAAGATTCTGCTCCAGAAGCAACCTACTTTCAGCCTGGAAGACAGATGACTTTTCTTTCCCTTGGACTCACCTTTTCAATATGTGAATTCCCCCCTTACGTATACTTCCTCTTACATACAATTTATTAATAACTTCGGTACTTTTCCGTTATCGAGGCAACACTTATAACGCGCACACAATGATCACCCATGTTTCTTAATGAGAACACAGTTTTTAAAGAATTAGAGCACACATCATGTGGAAATATCAATTTCTATTTGCAAATTAAAACAGCCTGTACAAAACAGCAACAAAACATGAAACTTCTACTGTGCGACATCGAGCAAGTCACCCTAATACTGCTAAAATGTGATACTTTTGCACCGTGGGCTTACCCAGCAGTCAACAAGTGAATAAAATAAGGTATGCACATGGGTGATCATTGCTTGTGCATTAAAAGTGTTGCCCCGATAACGGAAAAGTACCATAACTTCAACTTGGAAGCGCATATGATGGTCAAAATGTGTTAAAGTTAAAAAATGTTCTCTTTTTCATTTAATACGAGTTAATATATTATTAACACTGACTGTATGACAGATCCTTTCATTGTGGAACAGTGAGGAATGAGACGGGTATGTTTGTGGAACAAGGTAAACATGAAGAGACACAAATCACTTTATATGTTTACTTGCCAGTGCTCCCTATTTCTCTTGGCAGATACTGAATTTTAGTGAAATCGATGTCAGTCACGGCACATTGCCATTGTTAATCCCGCCCTCCCGCATGTCAATCATGGCGGGCACGCCCATACCTGCGCGAACTCGGTGGTGGGTTAATACACTTCAATTACGCCTCCTCTGCTACTCTACCTAACCAACGGGAATCCATGGCAGTTATCTTAGAGAGCGGAACTTCTGAATCAGGGCAAGGGATAGATTGTGCATCCCAGCCTGCAGACGCTCATACTGTCAGCCTGGATAATTCCTTGGCATCCTGCACTGACCCTACTTTAAGCAAGCAGGTTCAAGACATCCATAGAGACCAGACAGCCCATTACTAGGAAATCTTACTCCGCTAAGTGGAAAAGATTTTCTATTTGGCGTCAACAACAGGGCCATAGTCCTCTTTTAGCCAAGATCTCTATCTTCCTGGATTACCTCCCTAATCTGGTTGACAAGGGCCTATCCTATTCCTCCATTAAAATTCATGCCTCTGCTGGTTTGGCCCATATCCTGGTTCTTCTTCCTATCTTTTCACACCCCCATATCAGACAATTTCTTAGGGGCAGTGATTCACATCAGGCCTCCCAGGATACTACCTGCCCTCCATGGGACCTCAATTTTGTTCTGGAAAAACTGAACCTGCCTCCTTTCAAGCTAGCAACTTCTGCTAACTTAGTTTCTAACTTGGAAAAATGCCCTTTTGCTGGTGATCACTTCTGGTAGAAGAGTCCCTGAGCTGCAGCTCTCATGGTGGTGGAAACCTTCCTCATCTTTCATCCAGAGTCTCTGTCAGGACTAACCTTTTCTTTATGCCCAAGGTGGTGACAGACCCATCCTTGAGTCAAGCCATATACCTGCCTACTTTCTTTCCCGATCCTCAGAACCAGGGGGAACGAATCCTTCATTCCTTGGATGTTCAGAGGCAGATCCATTATTATCTTGACAGAACTAAAACTTTGAGAAAAATTTACAGCAACTCTTTGTGGCCTTTGTCACCAGTTGTGAAGGAAAAAATGTTTCCAAACATACTGTCTTCAAATGGATCTCTCACTCTGTCATTTTGATACAGCCATCATGATAAACCACCTGAGGCGGTCAGGACTCATTTTACTAGGGCTACTGGTACTTGTACTACCTTTCTAAAAGGTGTCTCTACCAGGAACGATCTGGAACCTGCTACCTGGTCATCTGTGCATACTTTCACCAAATACTACCACTTATCAGCCTTTTCCAGGTCCTGAGCAGCAATAGCCACTGCCATTCTGCAGGGTATTCTGCCCTCTGCCTAATCTACCTCCCACTCTCCTTTTCAGCTTTGGGGATTATCCCACAAGTCAGGACTGCAACAGTAAAACACAAAGAACATAGTACAGTTGTGTGCACACTTAAATGTTGATGTTTAAGTGCAGTCTTCTTTCTCACCCTCCTTCCCCTTTAACCTACAGAGTAGGCTGGAGCAAACTTCTTCTCAAGCCAAGCGGACCCCCCGCAAACCTTTTGCCCCTTCCCTTGCTTCAGTTTTCTGTCTTATGTTCTTTACTTTAGAACCCATCGGGGGGGCTCCTTCCTTCGGGGGGGGGGGCAAAAAAAATGAAATGACATCTGCTGGCTCCCTATATATTTGAGCATACTGATGTCAGTAAGGGAGTCTGCCAGCTCTTGGAGGAGGGAGTTTTTTTTTTCTCTGGTAGTCTGGTCGGCTGAGGGCTTTTATGACATTTGTTGACCGGGTTAGTCCAACTGGGACAGAGCCCTTTTTCAGTGGAGACCAGGGGAGAAAAGTTCCACAGTAAATGCATACAACGTAAGTTGACTTAACATAATATAACAAATACATCCCATAGACATAAAGAATAACAAGTAAACATAGATTCCAAAATAGTCAACAATTCAGCATGATGAAGTAAATAGGAGAGTACAAGGAATAATACAGAATAGTCTCTTAACAATTTCAAGTTATGTAACACAAATAAAGTAGACTGACTCTGAAAAGAGGAAGGTATGGTCAGATATGAAATGAAAAGAAGTTTAAATGTGTGGATTAGAAGCAGAGAAATTAAAAAAGGTGGATAGAAGTGTTTCAATAAAGAAAAAGGTCGATTTACACTGAAGTAGTTAGCAAGAAAGAGAAGAGGATACATTAGAGAGATGGATCATTCAGGAGAGAGAGCACAGAAATAGTTTTTTTTTTTTTTTTTTTTTTTTAATTATAGCAGGAAATTCCACAAGTCAGGACTGCAGTAGTGCATACACTCGAACATCTGCATTTATGGTAAATGTGCACAACTGTACTTTCTCTGCTTTGCCCTTTAGCCTCTCTAGAACCCCAATGGTCTTCATCAAATGCTTCGCTCCTGTGATTACTTTCTGCAGGCTGAGGAGGATACAGGTCTTTCCCTACCTGGATGACCTGCTTATTCAAGCCTCCTCTCAAGAGATCTTACTTCAGCATCTACGCATTAACATTTCTCTCTTGCAAAGCCTGGGGTTTGCAGTAAATTTTCAGAGGTCATTCTCGACTGTTTCTCAGGATCATGTTTTTCTGGGTTGCAGGATTAAGACTGTTCCAATGCTGGCATCCCTGCCTCCTCCCAAGGCCTTAACTCTCATTGCTTTCTTTCAGTCCCTTCTTCCTCTGGCTTCAATCACAGCCAGAGAATTTTCTTTTTCAATTGCTTTTACTGAAAACTTTAACAAAAAACCCATTAATGTATGATAATAGAAGTACTATAAAAACAGCCAGAGAATTTCTGAGGGATCTGGGTTACATGGCTTCCATCATTCCTATGCTCCCTCTAGCCAAGCTCCACATGAGAAATCTTCAGTGTTTCCTAAAGTCAGTTTAGCTTCAACATTCTCATCCTTTAGATTTTCTAGATGTCCTATTCTCATGTTGCAGTATTCTCACTGTGGGATCCTCCACCTCGGGTGACCCGAACGTCCAGCTCCTATGCAAAAGCTTAAGCCTGGTTGCTGTTAGGTGCGTGGGACGTCACATGCAGGGCAATAAACCATAGGCCTTAAATGTAACGTCTGCACAAACAGACCGCAGAACTTCTCTGCCATAGTTGAACGTCAGCTTGCTTGCTTCGCGCTTCAGAAGACGTCTAAAGATAAGTACTCCTAAAGATAAGTACTCCTTTGGAGAAATTTTGTTTTTTCTTCTTAGGGTTAGGTTGCTGTTGATCCCTTTTAAATAGCCAATGTCATCTAGAAAGGGGAAATGTACGTGCGGCCGCCAGATTCCACACAAGGATTCCCATGAACTATTTGTTTTGCTTAGGCCAATCCCATAACCATATGACCTGTAGCATTTGCCAATCGTTCACCCCTAAAACCCTTTGCAGTCATCTGGCAGCCCTGAAACTTTGCATGGAAAACCATGACTAAAGTGGTTAGCCTTAGGCATGGAACCCGAGTTGGCCATCAAGGTGGAGCTGCCTAAAAAAAAAGGCCAAGGCTGCAAGGCCTACTGTATCTGCACCTCTGACATTGGACATCCTGCCAGCCACTGGTCTAGGGGGCTGAGGGATGTCTGGAAGAACTGGCACCGTTGGCTGGTACCTTTGTGGAAGCTGCCTTGGAATTTCCAGTTGGCACATCCTCGGAAGTTACTCCGATGTCTGCTTCATTGCAGTGGCCCCAGAAAAAATTCCCTCTTCCTTCCTTCTGTCATCCAGCAAGGACAGTAAGGTCATGGACAGACTGGGAAAAAAGATTTACACATCTTTCACTCTAGCCTTCAGGGTAATCAGTTATCAGACCCACATGGTCAGATATTCCCTGGACTTGGTTTCCCAGGCTACTTCATTACTTTCCTCCCTGCCAGATTAACCTAACAAAACACAGGTAGCATCTAAATTCTCATTAGCATCACAGGTTACCAGACACTCTATAAAGTGCAGCTATGATGCTGCTGAGGCTTCAGCCAGATCTGCTGCTTCAGCCTCTGTACTACGCCAATATTCCTGGCTCAGACTACAGCCAATTCCTGATGACTTTAAAAACAAAGTCTTGGATGCACCCCTAGACAATAAATTCCTGTTTGCCAAACAATCTGCTGATCTGTTCAAAAGCTTCCAGGAAAAAAGCAAAGAAAGAACTCCAGGGCCTCAAACACTTATTGGTCTCACCTAATCCAAAGTTTTATAGAAACTACCCAGCCAAGCCCATTTTTGTCAGGAGGGCTCCTGCCCCATCTTCTTCCTGTTGTTCGAGGCACAGGAGAGGATCTAGAAAGGCTTCCTCCCCTAGGATAGCCTCTTCACAGCCCACCCCCAGACAGCCCTTTCCATATAGAAACAGGAGTGCGTGACTGCCTTGGCCACCTTACCTCACTCCACCCACCTCTCACTGTCTACCCTTTTGGGAAGAGATCACCACAGACTGCTGGGCCTTACCAGTAGTGGAAAAAAAGGGTACTTTATGATCTGAAAAGAATAAAATACTACCACAAGGCATACTCTTCACTTCAAAAAAAATGCTACACCTCATCCCTCAGATTATCCAAGATCTACTTTCACAAGTGACTATAGAAGGGGTCCCCTCAGGCCAAGAAGGTTGGGGGGTTCTACTCCAGACTTTTCCTAGTACCAAAAAAGGATGGCCCTTGGAGGCCCATTCTGGATTTGTCCCTGTAAAACCTTTTCCTGCAGGTCCCTTCTTTCAGAATGTTATCCCTCCAAACCCTTCGTACACTACTGCCACCCAGGACATTCATGGTCACTTTAGACCTGAAGGAGGCATACCTCCAAATTCCCATTCACCCAAACTAGAGAAGGTATTTAGGATTTGCTGTACCTTCCTCGCACTTTGTTTACTGCCTTGCCCTTTGGTTTATCTACTGTACCAAGGGTCTTCACAAAGTGTCCAGCCCCAGCAGTAGCCTACTGCCACACAAAAGGCAAACTTTTACCCTTACCTGGACGACATCCTCATTTTAGAAGAAGAGGAAAATACTCAGGACCCACTTAAAAATTCACTACGTCTCGGCTTCAGAGCTTGGGGTTCACTCACAACATGACAAAGTCCTCCCTCTCCCCAACCCAAGACCAAACCAAACCTGTCCTATTAGTAGCTCTTACTTCAGCTAGGAGAGTCTCTGAGCTTCAAGCTGTCATGGCATCCTCACCCTACACTGTCTTCCACAAAGACAGGGTAACACTTCGCACCAATCCCTCCTTCATGCACAAAGTGGTCAATGAGCTGTCCCTCAAGTCTAATCATTTATCCACCTTCTTCCCTGCTCCTCAAAATGACAGAGTGCTGTACTCACCTCCCTTGATGTCCACGGGCAATTAAGATTTTACCTGGGCAAGACCAAGAACATTAAAAGGTCCAGTCAGCTCTTTGTATCCCTCCACCCCAGGGCCCCGGGGAAAGTTGTGTACAAACAGACTATATCTTCATGGATACAAAACAATATTGCCTTCTGCTACTTCTTTCATGGCAAAGACTTACCCTATGATGTTAAAGCGCCTTCTACTAGAGCAGTGACCTCTTCAGGAGCCTTCCTCAAAGGTCTGGATTCAGCCACCATACTAGAGGCAGCCACATGGTCCTCTGTGCACACCTTTACCAGACATTACAAATTGGCCAATACATCCCGAGCTAGGACAGGATTTGCAAGGGCCATCCTCCATGGTTTCTTGGAGACAGTTACTTCTTCCTCCACCCTTTCCTCATTTTGAGCTGTGATATTCTCCCACAGTGAGAATACTGCAATATGAGAATAGGAGGACATAGATTAGTTGTGTAAAATCTTACCATAACCATAGATGTCCTTCTTTTCCATGTTGCAGTATTCATGCCCTCCTTCCTACCCCCCTTCTTCACATTTACCCTCTCTGGTTGGCATCATTCTAGCTCTGCTTAGACTGTTGCCCAACTGGGTAGTCAGCTCTGAGGTGTGTGCATGCAGTCATCACATTTAAGCCCCATGGTTTATATCCCTGCGTGTGACGTCCCGCACACCTAACAGCAACCAGGCTTAAGCTTTTGCATAGGAGTCGGAAGTTTGGGTCGCCTGAGGTGGAGGATCCCATAGTGAGAATACTGCAACATGGAAGGGAAGGACTTCTATGGTTATAGTAAGATTTTACACGACTAATCTTTCCTCATCTTCCATGTTTTAAGATGGAACTTCTGTGGTGAATTCATCAGTTGACCTTCAACCCAGGACTTTCTTTTCAATCCCCAATCCCCTCTCAGTAACTTTTGATAAATGCCTCAGATGTGAGATTGGGGGCCTTCTTCAGCCCTCTGAAAGTACAGGGCCTTTGGTTGCTTCAACAAAAGAAAGACTACATAGTGTCAATAGATGAGAACTCTTCTGCTGGCTGTTGAGGCTTTTCTTCCATGGCCCCTCAAGATTCTCTCAGACTATACCACAGTGATGTGGTATGTCAACAAGCAAAGGGAGACAAGGTCTTGTCTCCTATGCAAGTTAGCTCTTCAGTTTTGGCAGTTGGCTCTCCAGTTATTAGGTGACCCTTCAGGCAGTTTGCATTCCCTCAGATCAGAACATAGTGGTAGATTCTCTGAGCAGTTCCATAACACTATCGAACAAGTGGATGCTTCACGGGGATGTATTACTGGACATTGTCAACAAAAGATGAGTGGACCAGCACGCAGGCAAATCCAGGATGCACCAGCAGAGTCCAAAATGAAAAAAAGAAATAACTGGAAACCAGGGCAGAGTACACTATCTTGAAATTGCTTGGAATCATTAAAGGACTTCAGTTCACTCTGTACATCTGGAAAATTGTTTGGAATTATTAAAGAATTTTAGCTCGCTCTGCCCTGGTTTCCAGTGATTTCTTTTTTTCATTTTGGACTTTACTGGACATTGTCCAGCAGTGGGGTACTCCTCAAGTAGATCTATTTGCTCCCCTTTGAACAGACTTCTTATATTTTGTGCCAGAGTCATATGCCGTCTGGCTTGGAAGGTGGATGCCCTCTCTTTTTCTTGGACGTGGATATTTCTTTATGCCTTCCCTCGCCACCTTCTCATTCCAAAAGCCATATTCAAGGTAAAACAAAATGCTCCCAAAATCTTGCTGGGGACTCCCTTTTGGCTGCAACAGCACTAGTTCCCTCTTTTTCAGCATCTTGCCAAGGGCACTCATCACACATTACCTCCGAGGGTGGACCTACTCACACAAGACAAGGGATCTCTCATCCATCCCACTTGTCCACACTTCATCCAACACTGTGGGTGATAGGGTTTTGTTGCCTTTTCAGCACCTTTTGTCTGAGTATGTGCTTTGGGTTCTGTATGAGGCCAGGAAACCCGCAACCAGGAAATCGTATTTGTCCAAATGAAAGAAATTTTCTATTTGGTGTTCTGTTCGTAACCTGGATCCACTTTCTGTGGAAGTTCCTTTGGTTCTCTTATTTGTGTGAAAGTCTACATGCTGGGTTGGCATACTCTTCAGTTGAAGCCCACCTGTCAACTATTTCAGTCTGTCTGCTTTTGAGCCCTCCTTTCTCAAACAGTTCCTTCCTATGAACTACCATGTTACCCATCTCAGACACATAAGCTGGTTAAAAATTCCTTAATGGTGTCTTTCATATTGGAACTCCCAGGAAGCCTTATCCTCCCTCTTGGGAACCTTAATTTTGTTGTTGAAATGTTGACCAAGGCTCCTTTTGAGCCTGCAGCTTCAGCTTCCTTACAGCATTGTACTTGGAAGACTGTTCTTTTGGTCCTTACTTCAGCTAGAAGGGTGTCTGAGCTTCTGGCTGCTCTGGCTTTACATCTTTTTGAATTTTTCATAGGGACAGGGTGTCTCTTCCTACTAATCCTCCTTTTATGCCCAAGGTGGTTAATGAGCTGTATCTTAATCAGGCTTTTCTTCTACCCACTTTTTTCCCTTCTCCACAGCATGCTAGTGAGAAAGTTCTTTACACATTGGATTTTCATAGACAGCTCAGATATTTAAATAAAACTAAAGCCATTCATAAGGCTGAGCAACTTTGTTTCCTTTCATCCCAGGTCTTTAAGTTTGGCTGTTCGTAAGCAATCCTGTATTCCTAAGGCCATTTCCGTTTGTTACTCTCTTTGTGGGAAAAGCCTTTCACCCTTTGTTTAAGGCTCATTCTACCAGGGCTGTGGCTTCTTTTTTTCACAGGATTGGATCCCATGTCCATCCTCGAGGCACCTACATAGACTTCTTAGCACTGTTTTACCAAGCACTACTAGGGTTACCATCTGTCCCTCTTTGGGCAATTGTGTTCTGCAAAAAAACTACAAAATGGCAAATGTCCTGAGATTTTAGGACAAAAAATATTTCCCAAGTTTTCTTTAATAGTTGCATAAAACAGTTATTTTCTGTCTGAAACACCTAAATGTTGTATGAAACAGCATAAGTAGCTCAAATGCTATAAGAATGAGCTTTTATTTGTGCAAAAAAGGGAAGTTCTGCCCTTTGCACTGTCCGTGGGCATGTTTTGTCCTGTAAAATCTCACGTTTCTAGAAAAATGTCCCACTGTGGACATTTGATAAGGTGGCGACCCTAAGCACTACAAGCTGGATGTGGTTTCCAGGGCTAGGGCTGGATTTGCCAGGTCTGTCTTGCATGGCTTTCTTGAGGGTCTGCTATTCCTTCTCACAACTTTCCTGTTGAACCTTACTCTCCCTAATGTAAGGAGTACTGTAGCAGTGACACGGAAGAACATAGTACTGTTTAAAATCTTAACGTAACGGTAGATGTTCTTCTGTTCACTGTTGCAGTGTTCCCTCCCTCTTTTTTTTTTTCCTTCAGGATGTAGACATTCCTCTTTTACTCTTTGGACTGTTGTTCCTCCTAGGGCTTTTCATTTCTGAGGAATGCATGTCCGTTACCTTTATGCCCTATGCCATAAGCAGGGAGCACACATGTGGCATATGATGTCTCTATTACAATGTAAGGCTTTGATGTACTTGCCGGACATCAGGTTACCCTTGACAGGGAGTCACTAATGTAAAGAATACTGCAACAGTGAAGAGAAATACATCTACTGTTATGGTAAGATTTTACACAACTGTATTTTCACCTTTACTCATACTTCATTTAGCTCAGACATTGAATATAATGCTCCTTTTGGCACATAAACAACTAGAATGCCCACAGAGCTACTTTGCTAAAAGGATACAAGGCCTAAACAACATGTTTTACATAGACCGACTCAAAGCCCTGTCACTATACTCTGTATCCTACAGACTGCTAAGGGGTGACCTGTGTCTGGTACACAGGGCATCCCTCAAACCATTACTGATGAATTTATTGCACATCACCAAGTCAGATGGCATCAGAGGTACTCAGTCTAGGGATCTAAGACTCTTCTGTACCATCAGTAGAATGGCTTTGAGGGACAGGTATATTTCTCAGAGGTGATCAGTGCTATGGAACAGAATTCCCAGCCACATAAAACAAAGTTCATCCCTGTCCATTTTCATGCACACCTTGTATCAAGGAATGGGAAACAGAAAATTTACCCCAAAACTGCCCCTTATGTTACCGATGAACAGAGGCAGCTCCTAAATGCTTTCTCATGCATGGGTTCCCTCAAATTATCTATGGTATGATCTTGGTTAGAGGTAATATATAATTATCGACCATGGGATAGGTAAGGCCAGTCTTTATCCAAATGGGATAGTTTAATTTGAGCACAAAAAAGGATGTTGGATAGGCTTATAATGGGCCGCAAGGGCAGCAAACCTAGTACTTGCCTATGAACTTATAAGAAATTCATCTCATAGGTGAATTTCTTAACATCCAGGTCTCATAGGTGTTTACTGGGCTAATGACCACAAAGTACTTTTTAAGCCTAGCTATGCATTCCAAGACTCTGACAAGTTTTGCTACCCTTGGTAAGTGTAAGATGAAAAATTTACAAGCAGGAGCCTG
Organism: Protopterus annectens; assembly: GCF_019279795.1. Lineage (NCBI taxonomy): Eukaryota > Metazoa > Chordata > Ceratodontiformes > Protopteridae > Protopterus > Protopterus annectens. Next base: position 589,065,136 of record NC_056746.1, read on the forward strand.
GGCGATGAACCATTTACAGGCTGCCTGTGCCCATTAGAGACATAGGTGTCAAACCAGGGATACATTTTCTGTTCCCCAGCCAGTTGTCCAAGTTATTGAATTGGGTTACGGAGGAACTCTCCTTCACATGAATGGGGAGCCTGCGTGAGAGATGACACAGTTCACTTCAACCAATCAACTGGCATGTTTTTGGAAGTAGGGTGAAGCCATAATGTCAGAATAAAACCCAGACAGACATGGCAAGAAGATGCAGACTCCAGAGAGTGGCTCAAAGTCAGGATTGAACCAGAGACCCTGAAGTTGAGGGAAGGCTCCTTCTGATGAACCACCATGTTACCCATCTCCAACACATAAGCTGGTTAAAAACTGAGAGATCTAATTGTAATTCATTATAGTGCATGGGGTTTGACCTGCTCCCATGTGTTACAAAAGTTAAAGGAAATAGTGTGGTAGAAGTTAACGTTTTACAGTTTTGAAAGCTATAACATTTAAAGACACCACACAGAGTGGCCCCCACAGCAAGGTACAGATCAGCTGTTAAACACATATTCACACTTTTTTCAAGACTATAAAACATTTGTGAGTGTAGTGTTATCAGCATCTTGCTGCTCTTCAGTGGTGATGGCTACTGACTGCTGTTAATCCTAGTCTGGAGCTATAGCAGCAGTAAAAGATGCTTAACTATAGCTTGTTAAGCTCCTTTTGATGTTAGAAAGGTGCTTAATAAGCATGGTTATTCCTCTGACTTTTGAGCAAAATCATGATGCTCCATGCACTACACTGTGTTACAATATGGTTATAAAACATGTACTCCTTTATTACTGAAAGGAATACTTTCTAGTAAAGATTGCTGTTTGCACCTTTTAATAGCATTTACTGTTCACAGTATATTTACAATTATTTTGCTTATGCTTTTTAACTTTTTTGTTCAAAGAATATTCTGAAATGTAAAGATGTGTGTCAGCTTTAAAGGTGTGACATTCATAGGTCAAAGCTGCTAATGATTGTTTAAAAGAGTAAGAAAAATATGTAACAGCCCCCCCCCCCCCCCGGGGGGGTGGTTCTTTGAAGAACAAGAAGAGTGTGATTGTAAGTGAGATTAAAAGTAGGCAGCTCTGGTTGTAATAGGGACCCAGTTAGTTTTTGTTGTCGAGAGGCACTGATGTTTTGAGGAGATGTCCTGGTCTGTGAATCTGCCCTCCTTCTGGCCCCCTGAGGTCAGCTGTCCATGGCTGTTTTATTTCTCTCTAAATCTCTTAAGTATATATTTATCACTTCTGAACAGTGGTAGTCCCAGTCTTCATTTTTGTTATTGATTTGCATGAGGCTGCTCACTAGTATCAAGGAAGTGAACTGGCAGCAGAAGGGAACTAAATGCATGTATTTTGTAATTGCATGACATTAATAAGCATGTTATGGGCACTAGTCCATCTCTGAGCATGGAATCTTTTTAGAAAAGACTTGTTGGTGAAGAGGCTAAACCTAACCATAGGTGGTCCCTTCATGGTGGATCCTTTTTTGTCTGTCAGTTGAATATACAGTATAATTTCTTCCTGTTACATTTCGGCTTAAGTAGTCTTGTAACTTCATACAGTAGTTTTGGTATTGAACGGTATTAATGTCTGCTTGCATCCAGAATTAGTAAACATATTATATTTTTATTATGATCTGGTAGAGACTATTCATTTTAATGACTGCAGTTTTTCTTTTTTTTTATCTAGTCAAGTTGCTGGGCATGTTTAATCCTGTCTGTATGCAGTATGTCGGTTCTAGGAGCGGAAGGGCAGTTAGTCAGCAAAATGCTCCAAGAACCTCCTGCCGAATTCCAGGACGTAAGTTTACTTTGTGAATAGTGATCTGATGATGTAGTAGGAGAAGTGTGTTTTGCTTCTTGCTAACTCAGTCCTTTAATTTTCTTCCATTACCCAGTATAACTTTTTTCTTAGAGTGAAGGTTGAGCAGCTGACCATTGAGAACATCACACTGCAGAGGCATGGTTTATTTATTTTTTTGCCTTACCCTTATTCCTGCCTTTGCCAGATGAAAATCAATGGCAGTGCAGGTAGTCTTCATGGAGGCATAAGTGCACTCATTCTGGGCATCTGACTGCGCCTTCCCACTTGCCTTTAGCTGCCTATCTCCTAGCGCACCTAAAATAGTTGAAGTGGTATATAAAGATCCAGACATAGGCATACATTCACAGAGCAAAGAGAAATGATTTTTAGCTGTTAAATCAATTTTGTTGTATATTGAACTTGACTTCTGAAATTGTTTAATGTGATGTTGTCAGCCTTCATTTATCTTTGATGTTTAGGACTCTCTTCTGATTCTCAGAACCGGCTCGGCCATTATAACGGCTCGAGAAAGCCAAAAACTCTCGAGCTAAGTCTTTGCCCAGAATACCCCTCTGCAGATTACCTCAGATCTCATTTATTGCTCTTGTCATAAGACATGTCAACCAGATTCTCTTGCCTAAGTTAAAAAGTTTGGTTTTTTTTTTTTTTTCCCCCCCCCCTTTTTTCCCAAAAAAAAATGGTTTTTGGGGGAAATTTTTTTTCCTTTTTTTTTCCCCCTTTTTTTTTTTTTTTCCCCCAAAAGTTTTGGGAAACAAAAGTTTTTTTAAAAAAATTTTTTTTTTTCCCTTTTTAAAACATTTTTTAAAAAAAAGGGGCCCCCCAAAAGGGAAAAGGGGTTTGGGGGCCCCCTTGGGTTTTAAAAACTTTTTTCTTTTTAAAAAAAGTAGTTTTTTTTATTTTTTTTTTTTTTTTTTTTTTGTTTTTTTTTTTTTTTTTTTTATTATTTTTTTTTTTTTTTTTTTTTTTTTTTTTTTTTTTTTTTTTTTTTCTTTTTTTTCTTCTTTTTTTTTTTTTTTTTTTTTTTTTTTTTTTTTTTTTTTTTTTTTTAATTTTTTTTTTTTTTTTTTTTTTTTTGTGGGGAAAAAATACTTTTTTTAATTTAAAAAAATTTTTTTTTTTTTTAAAATATTATTTTTTCCCTTTTTTTATTAAAATTTTTATTTTTTAAAAATTTTTAAATTTGGGGCGGGGGGGTTTACAAGAAAACTCCCTTAGGGATTTTAAAGACCAAAAAGTGTTTGAAACCTTTTTTTAATTTTCTTTTAAGTTTTTTTTTGGGGGGGTGCAAGGGGGAAAAAAACCGGGGAACAGTTTAATTTATTTTTTTCTTAGGGCTTGCCAAAACCTGGATGGGATTTTAGGAAAAATTTCTTTTGTGTTCCCCTTCCTTTTTTTAAAAATGTTGAGGTTAACCCCTTGGTTTTGGGGTGTTTTTACCCCTTTTAACTTTTGTTTATGCCGCCGATTTTTAAGGGGTTTTCCCTTATTTTTGAGTTTCTTTCCGGAGCATTATCTGTTTCTTTATCCCTTGGATATTTTGGGGTTTTCTTTAGTTTGAAAAAAAACATAAAACCTTTCCTTCCAAGGGGGTAAAAAGGGAACCCCTAAAAATGTGTTTAATTTTAAAAAAAAAATTTTTTAACACTTTTTTTTTAAAATGAAAATAACTTTAACCCAATTTTTTAAATTTTTTAAATTTTTTAATTTTAATTTTTTTTAAAGGGGATCTATATTTGGGGCTTTTACCCTGGGCCAGGGTTTGGCCCCCTTTTTTTTTTGAGCCCGAGGTTTTTGGCCTGGGTCATTACCCAGTTTGGCATGACTTCAAAAGTTTTCCTTGGGTCCTGAGTTTGGAGGGGGAATCCTGGGGCCCCCCGGGGGGACTCCCTACTTTCCTTTTCGTTTTGAGGGAACCCCTTGTCATGGTTTTATTTTCGGGGGGTTAAAAGGGTGGGGTTTTTTTTAAAAGGCCTTAAGGGGCTGGACTTTCGCCAAAATGGCTTGTGACTTTTTGCCGGTTTGGGATTTTCCCCTTTTGGGGGTCCGTGCTTAGGCCCCCAATTTTTTATTTAGGGGGTATATGTTTTTTTGTTTAGTTGGTTTTGGGCTTTTTTAGGCCCGTTGAAAAATTTTAAGGGGTTTCCCTTCCCCCTTTTTGGTTACCCAGTTAATTGGAAATTTGTTTTTGGGGTTTGCCTTCTTTTGGGTTTGGGGGAGGGGAAAGGGGGTTGTCTTTTTTTCTTTGGAGGAGTTTCCTGGGTCAATTTCCCCAGCACCGCTGGGAAAGGGGTTTTTCCCCTTTTTTGGGGGGGGGTTTTTTCCCTAACTTTTTACTAATTTTTTGGGGGTTTGTTTGGCATTTCAATTTGCAATTTTAATTAACTTTTAACTTAACTAAAGAAACTTTTTAAAATTATTTTAATTTTTCCAACCCTTTTTACCCTTTTTTAAAAACCCAAATAAAATCTTTTTAAAAAACCCTTATCAGTTTAGCCCCTTTCAAAAAAATTTTTTTTTTAAAAAAAAAAGGGAATTTTGGAAAAGGGGGCTTTTTAAAAACAATTTTTTTAAGGGGTTTAAAGAAAAGGATTTGGGTTCCTTTTTCAAGGGGGGTTTTATGGTTTTGGGAAAAAATTTTAGAGAAATTTTTAAAAGGGGGTTTTTGGGTGGGGGGGAAAATTTGAATTAGTGGAATTTTTTTGGGTTTTTTTTAATGGATAATTTAAAAAAGGGTTAATTTTAATAAAAAAGTTGTTTTTTTTTTAAAAAAATTTTTTAAA